>NC_041398.2:176010522-176115522 GCF_900747795.2 Erpetoichthys calabaricus
GCCCTCATGTTCTCATACGCTCTACAATTCACTTTGCAGTCATTAGTCTTATATGCCTTATAAAGCAGTTTTTTCCTTTGCAACTTCTTTTTTAAATCTTTATTAATCCATTGTGGAGTTTTTTTTAGTTTCCTATTAATTCCAAATTTAGGTATGTATCTGTCCTGCATTACATGTAAAACATTTTTAGACCTGTTCCACTGCTTCTCGACTGTCTCCACACTTAAAAGCTTATCCCAGTGTATCCTACTTAGACTTTGTCGCATCTGCTCAAAATTAGCCCTACCAAAGTTCAACTTAACAATTTTAGTCTTTGCATCTGCACTCTTACAAAATACTGAAAATTGTATTATATTATGGTCACTTGACCCTAGTGGTTCAATCACCTCTACACCCTCAATTCTATCTTGATTATTACAAAATACTAAATCCAGACAGGCTTCACCCCGTGTTGGTGCTTTAACATGCTGTGTTAAAAAACAGTCATTGATTACTTCTAAAAACTCCTGCTCTTGTACTCCGCCATCTGTAAGGTTATCCCAGTTAATATTTGGATAATTAAAGTCCCCCATGACTATAATATCTCCCTGTAAACTTGCCTTTTTGATATTACTAAAAAGATGTGTGTTGAAATTACTGTCTCAATTGGGTGGTCTATAACACACTCCTAAAATAAGACCTCTTTCCCTAATATTTTCCAGGCGAAGCCACATGTCCTCACTACGATGGGGCTCATCATCCAACTGAAGAAGATTTACATTTAAATCCTGCTTGGCATAAACAGCAACCCCACCTCCTTTTCTGTTCTGTCTATCCTTCCTAAAAAATGTGTATCCCTCTATGTTACACTCATCCCCATCTTTGTTATTTAGCCAGGTTTCCGTTATTGCTATAACATCATAATTATGCTCTGCTACATATAACTCCAACTCACTTACCTTATTTTTGATACTTCTAGCATTAAGGCAAGCTATTTTTAATGTATTACTCCTTCTACATTTAAATGTTTGCTTAGAATTTACATTACTATGCATTCTTGTTTCTACACCATTGTTTGTTCTTCCATGTATAGATCTAAACCTGGCCTGTCCTAAACTCCCTGCCCCCCCATTCCCTAGTTTAAACAATCCTCGACTAGCCTACACATACGCCTCCCCAATACATTGGTGTCCTTCCAGTTCAGATGTAACCCGTCACGGCGGAACAGGTCCCATCTGTTCCAAAAGGAGTCCCAATGCCCCATAAACCTATACCCTTCTACCCTGCACCAAGATTTGAGCCACGCATTCTAATCTCCTCAATCTTACCTGGACTGGCGCGTGGCACAGGCAGAACTTCGGAGAAGACTACCTTGTCAGTTCTGCCTCTCAGCTTAGCACCTAACTCTTTGAATTTGGATCGCAGAACTGACAGACTACCCTTATGTATGTCATTTGTTCCAACATGGACAATGACAACTGGATCCACCCCCGCTCTGGCCAAGAGCCTATCCACCCTTCCAGGGAGGTCCCCCACCTGTGCTCCCGGAAGGCAACACACCGTGCGAGACTCTCTCCCTCTGGAGCACACCTGTGCTTCAATCCCCCTAATGATTGAGTCCCCAACTATCACTACCTCTCTCTCTTTTTGGGAACTGGTTTTGAGGTGGCCCGTTGGGGCTCCTCATCCCTGCCTACCACCTCAGAATTATCAGAGACACCATCTAGCTCTGCAAGGACATGATAACGGTTTGCCACTTCTAATTCTGGGGTTGATGCCCCCGGACAGTGTGCACCCTTTGCCTTATGCCTTGTGACCGTGATCCACCTGTTTCTACCTGTCTGGTCTGGAATCTCCTCCCGCGCCACCTTGGGGGTGCACACTATCTCTCTAAAGGACACCTGGGCTAAGTCCGCCAATTCTCTATTACAACGCTTTTGGTATTACATATTTAGTATAAGACCTGTGAATCCTTTACATTAAGAAGAACTTCTTACCATTATATCAATATGCCACAGTGCAAGTGTGATCAGTGCTTAAATGGCATATCGTTTTCATATAATGACATTTTCATGCATGGATGTGTATGTGCATGTGTGAGAGAAACAGAGAGAGATTTGATCTCATTCAAGTGGTTACTGGAATATAAAATAAACACTTTCACAAAGGTATAATGAAAACAAGTGTGATTTTATTCAAGAATAAAACTGAATAACAAAAAATTCAAGTGACAACAAGATACTAAGAAGACATGATTCACCAATGTTTGTGAGTCTGCTTATATCCCTTCAGCAATATCTTTTACAGGTAGCAAAACTTTACACTGGCTGTTACAAAGTGAGATCAAAGACTTCTTCATTTTGGGCACATGCACTGTTAGTATGACACTGCCAGATCTAAACACTAGCGTGGAGAGTTGTTCATGTACTAAACTGGCTATAGCTGCAGGTGGAAGTCCAATTTTTTCCAGAAATGGCTCCATAAGCTTTATGATCACAGACTCGGAAAGTCTTTGCCCTGGGTTGTAACTCAAAACACAGTTCTCAACAAAACATTGCCAGATGTCTGAGATCGCAGCAAATCTGTTATTTTTCACATGTTCTGCTCGGGTGTCTTTGTTGTCAAGGAGCAAATGCTGCATGGTATTCCGATAGTGGTCATGGGATATCGTATCTTTGATTGCCAGTACAAGAAATAGTTCTGAGCAGGCATCAGCCACAGCACCTACTGTGGTCATCACTTCTCTTGTGAAAAGAATGGAGATAAATGCCATCAACTCAGGGAGGAAGAGGCAAGTTTGTTGTACTACGTGAACGTCACTGACAGAATAAAACTGAATAATAAAAAAACAAGTGCTAACTTTTATAAATAGCCAAAATTTACATTGGGTGTTACAGACTCAGATCAAATCTACTGTATGTTTTTATCTATACTAATAAAAGGCAAAGCCCTCACTGACTGACTGACTGACTTACTGACTCACTCACTCACTCACTCACTCACTCACTCACTCACTCACTCATCACTAATTCTCCAACTTCCCGTGTAGGTGGAAGGCTGAAATTTGGCAGGCTCATTCCTTACAGCTTACTTACAAAAGTTAGGCAGGTTTCATTTCGAAATTCAAAGCATAACGGTCATAACTGGAACCTCTTTTTTGTCCATATACTGTAATGGACGGGGGCGGAGTCGCGTATTGCGTCATCACGCCTCCTACGTAATCACGTGAAACACCTTGGGGCCGATCTGGACGAAGGTGGCGCAGCGCCTTTATTTAAACCATTCCATGTCTTGGTGGGTTTAATACTGTGTAAGCATACGTATTAACACATGTGCAATTAAACGTGTGCATTTACGGGGTGATTTCTCAGGCTTAAAAGCTCGCCTTTTATTAAAAAAGTAAACGCAAACTGTTTTCATTCTGAAGGGCACAAACCACGTTGGATTTTGTAAAGATAGTTGATTAGTAAGGTCTATTAAGGGATACTTACAGAATGATTAGTAATGCCTGTGAATGCCGATGCAAGTAGGAGAATGGGTGTGAACTAAAGAACGAGTAGTAACATGTACAGTAAATGTCTCTAAAGTCTGTCTATTAAAAAGTTATTATATCTTTCAATCCTGTGTATTGATTAAACTACGAACCTAACAAGATCACTACATGGTGTCAGAAGTGGCGGATTGGAAGAGGAATGTGAAGAAGAGGTTCAGCTTTTGAACGAGTCTCGTGTCTGTGAGTAACCTGAAAACGTGGTCAGAAAGCGCTAAGACGTTCTAGCAAAAGAGAAAAATAAATATGGAAGGATTACAGCCCCCACCAAATCTGCAGTTAAAGGGAAATGTAGCTGAAAATTGGAAAAGATTTAAACAGAGATTCGAGTTGTATCTTGCTGCGATTGAAGCAGATAGGAAAAGTGAAAAAATGAAAGCGTCTATGCTTCTACATGTAATTGGCGAAGAGGCGCTAGAGGTGTATAACAATTTTCAGTTTGAAGAAGATGGAGACAATATGAAATTGAACAAAATAGTTGAAAAATTCGAAATGTATTGCAACCCAAAGCGCAATGTGACGTTTGAGTGGCACAAGTTTTTTACATGTTTCCAGAAAAGCGGAGAAACAATAGACCAGTATGTGACGAGATTGCGTAATAGGAGCTGTTCTAAGAAGAAACCGTCGAGACATCAAAGGACCAATAACCTCTAATCAGAACACTAACACCAGCGAAACAAATATTAACGAGAAAACAAGTATAAATCAGGAAAGAACATCTCAACTGCAAACACAATTAACCAGAAGATCAAAACGTCAAGTAAAACCACCAGAAGGACTCATTGAGACATGTTGAGGATTAAAGGAACATTTTCAATTAAGAAATGCTGAATTCCTTTAACATTTGTGCTTTTTATACATAGTTTGAATGCTGTATGTATGCCTGAAATGTTCTGGATAGTTCAGTTGTTTGAAGTGATGAAGAATTAAACGTGTCCATCTACGGGGTGATTTCTCAGGCTTAAAAGCTTGCTTTTTATTAAAAAGGTAAATGCAAACTGTTTTCATTCTGAAGGGCACAAACCACGTTGAATTTCAGCCGTTAAATGCGCAAAAATGTCGGTACACCAGATAAATAAGCGCAACATATTATCAGTTGTATTGTATGCTTACAATACATATAGAAATGTGTTAATCGTTAACTAATAGTATCGAATGGTGTTTTTCGACTCGCGCCTTGATTTAAACGATTGCATGTCTTGGTGGGTTTGCGTAGCTTATTGTCAATATCTTTACACCTCTTTTTAAGACTTATTGACTGAAACGGGCTTTCACAAAAAAAGTTAGGGCTTTGCTACAGGATACACCCTCCACAAGTTAAGGAAGTAAAAATAAAAGGTATATATTTCTGTTTTATTTAAACCTTTTAAGTTCGTATGCATAGCCCCATTTAGCTGTTTTAGTTTTTTTTTTTTTTTCTTCAGTAATATTTTATCTCCTTAAAGAAAAACAACATATGCATTTTACTTTTTTTGTATCTCTTTAGTAATATTTTAGTGTAAAAGGATAACCAGTATTTAAACCTTTTATGTTACTTTATAAAGTTATTTTACACAATGTTGAAAAATTAATAAGAAAGCTACATATTTTGGCAGCTGCTGCTTTAATTTTCAATGAAATGAAAAAAGCTCTCCAAGAGAAAACCTCAATGAAGAACAAACAGTTTGCACTATCTAAAAAGGAGAAACCCTCATTTATAAAGGTTTGCTGCAGATGACTTAACTGAAAATAAATGAATAGTTCCTATGTGTATAATACATATTTATCTATTTGACTTATGCCTTTATTCCAGCAACTTGCAACATCTGAGGTACAATTGTTACATTACTTTTGTTTTTTGCAGCACAGGCAGGTGAAGTGACTTCCTCAGGGTCACACAGTGGTGTCAGTACCAGGATTTGAACTGACAAGCTCCGGGTTTCCTGAAATATTACTGAAGAAAGAAAAAAAACGAAAACGGGCAAATGGGGCTATGCATACAAATGTCCATCCATCCATTATCCAACCCGCTATATCCTAAATACAGGAGCCAATCCCTGCCAACGCAGGGCACAAGGCAGGAAACAAACCCCAGGCAAGGTGCCAGCCCACCGCAGGGTGCACACACCCACACACACCCACACACCAGGGACAATTTAGAATCGCCAATGCACCTAACCTGCATGTCTTTGGACTGTGGGAGGAAACCGGAGTACCTGGAGGAAACCCAGACAGACACAGGGAGAACATTCAAACTCCACACAGGGAAGCGAACCCGGGTCTCCTAACTGAAACCTTTCACTACGCCACCATGCCGCCCGCATACAAACTTAAAAGGTTTAAATAAAACAGAAATATATACCTTTATTTTTACTTCCTTAACTTGTGGAGGGTGTATCCTGTAGCAAAGCCCTAAGTTTTTTTATGAAAGCCCCTTTCAGTCAATAAGACTTAAAAACAGGTGTTAAGTTAAAACTTGCAGCACCGCTATTCAATTACACTTGCCTAACACCTCTCCTAAGGGGACATACTGTGGGATCTAGGCATCAGTCAAACCACCAATCACAGGCCCGATTAGAAAGCGGGAAGCTGTGATTTGTCGTCTCCCTCCCATGTAACAATTACAGCCTGTGTTACAACGCACTATGTATGTATGTATGTATATATGAAGAGGCAGGATGGATGTATATGTGTGTGTTTATGTATGTGTGTATATGTATGTGTATATATATGTTGATATGTGTATAATATGTGGATGTGTATATGTATATAGATATGTATATGTAGATATGTGTATATATGTATATGTATATATATGTTTACATAACCTCTTTAACATACTACTTCTCCACTGCGAAGCACGGGTATTTTGATAGTTATATAATAATAATAATAATAATAGGAGCTCACTACTCAAAACACGAAGCACCCGGACTCAAACCTGGTACCTTTGGGTTATAAGGCAGCAGTTCTTACCTGTGCACCATGTAAGAATACATGTCAACTTTCTGTTGATTGACATTTGAGCTTCAGTTTTTAACTCATTGACTGCAACATGTAAATCGAATGATTTTTTTTTTTTTGGTTATATTCTTCAATAAAAGTGCACATTTATTTGATATTTGAACTAAAGTCTTCACACATTATACACTTCACATCATTATTAGCATAGCATGGAAAAAGTTTCTGTTTTTGCTATGTGTTCAGCAGCTCCTGTCATCCTACGCTTACACAGATTGTTGTAGACACGGAACACACATGAAATGTATGTATTCCAAATAACGAGATTACCCTATACAACTCCAGGCACCTCACTGCCAGATAAACACGCTTGAGCTCTAAGAATTTTTGCAACAGACTCAGCTCCATCGGTGAGGTGGATGGGATAGCAGGCTGCTTGTGCTTATTGACACATTTGCAAGAAAAACAGACACTGATGGAGAGGTTCGAAGGAATATAAGGTGGCCCAGGATTACGAGTTTTTTCGCAAGCTTCAGGGATTCTAGTGTTAAGTTGATTTGAGATTTGTAAAACGAACCAGGCATGGGACCTAGTGTATGAATGGTTTTATAAATCTGATTTAATTTTTTTTTATAAATACCCATTTTTGCTTTTCTAACATAAACAAAGTTTAGGTGTGGATTCTAAGCAAGGTTTATACATAAGGTCACAGGAGATTAAAGTTTCAGTTGTAAATCAAAAATACAGTTGTAGAACACAAAATAGTCAGAGCTAAAATGATCAAAAAAGCCAGTAACTAAAACCAAAAAACTAGGAACAATCAAATGTGAAAATTTAAAGACAAGGAGGTCAAATCCTAATTAAAAGAGATATTCCCTTCCAATAACTAGTGTGAAGGATTATCATGAATAGTTTTTGAAATCCAAATGTTTGGATCCCATTTACTGCACCCCGTCCATCTTGAATAGTGTTATGGTGATGGCATCACATTGCCAGAAACAACAGAGTGGCTGATGAAAATATCTCAAAATGTCATCAATTGCAAAGAAGATAAAACAGAAAATGGTAACATGATGACATGATGACATTACCAAAATGACATGAAAATTTCAAAACAACGTTAAAATATAACC
This sequence comes from Erpetoichthys calabaricus, assembly GCF_900747795.2. Taxonomy (NCBI): domain Eukaryota; kingdom Metazoa; phylum Chordata; class Cladistia; order Polypteriformes; family Polypteridae; genus Erpetoichthys; species Erpetoichthys calabaricus. Next base: position 176,018,125 of record NC_041398.2, read on the forward strand.
ATTTTATTAGAAAATAAACATACTTTTTGCATCCGGCGCCGCCGTGAGTGGCAGCCTTTTCAGCAGCTCCGTGTATGACTGTATATGTATGTGTACTTTTCTACTTTTATTTTTATTTTTCTATTTTTATTTATTGATCACTCCTACCACTTTATTTTATGTGGATTCCTTCCCTGGACACACTTACTTTTACAACGTGGGCATGGATTTTAACATGCCGAGACTCGCCTATTCAAGTACTCAACTTCGGGCGCTGAGAACAAATGCCAGTGCCGGTGTGGTTCCATATTTACCCGACGAGGTAAGAAGGCGATATCGTGGGCAGCAGAGCCGGGCACTAAGCTAAAAAAGAAGCGGCTTGCGAGAAAGTGGCGTTTCAAGCCTTCGGTGCCTTCTGTGATTCTGGGGAATGTAAACTCAATCTCAAATAAGATCGACGAACTGGCTGCGCTGGTGAAAAATGTAAGGACCTACAGAGAATGCAGTTTGTTGTGTTTCTGCGAAACGTGGCTAAATAACACCATCCCAGATGCCAACGTGGAGCTACCCGGGTTTAGCACAGTTAGAGCGGACAGAGATGCAAGTACCTGTGGGAAGCACAAGGAGGAGGACTCGCTCTCTATGTTAATACACGGTGGTGTAACTCTGGACATGTTAACGTCAAAATCTCCACTTGCTGCAGGGATATCGAACTGTTGGCCGTAAGTTTGCGTCCCTATTACTTGCCCCAGAGAGTTTGGACATGTCATTGTTGTTATTGTATACATTCCTCCTCGGGCAGACGTGAGGTCAGCGAGTGACATCATCCATTCCGCTGTTGCTAAGTTACAAACGCAGCACCCTGAGGCGCTTGTGCTAATCGCTGGAGACTTTAACCATGTGACGCTGGACAAACATTGCCTGCATTCTCCCAGTATGTGGACTGTAACACCCGGGGAAATAAGACTATTGATTTACTGTATGCAAACGTTAAAGACGCATACAGCGCCACCCCGCTGCCTGCGCTTGGGAAAGGAGATCATAACCTGGTTCAGCTTCAGCCTCACTATAAACCAAAAGTTAGAGTCCTACCTGTAACCACACGATCATTCAGGAAGTGGACCCCGGAGGCTGAGAATACTCTGAGAGAACTTTTTGGAACTACAGACTGGGATATCCTGCAGGGATCTCATAATGAGAACATTGAGGAAGTTGTTGACTGCACTACTGACTACATCAACTTCTGTATGGACATTGTAGTTCCAGTAAGAACAGTACGCTGCTATGCTAACAACAAGCCATGGATTACAAGTGACATCAAGGGCCTTTTGAATCAGAAGAAAAGAGCTTTTAAAGACGGTGATCAGCATGAGCTCAAGCGCGTGCAGAAGGAACTCCGAGTCCAACTCAGGGCGGCGAAGGAGCAGTACAGGAGAAAGCTGGAGCAGAAGTTGCAGAATAACAGCATGAAGGAAGTGTGGGATGGGATGAAGATCATCACTGGCTGCAGCTCGAAGCGGGGTACCACCATTGAGAGAGACGGAAGAGAGCAAACCAAATGAACAACTTTTTTAACAGGTTTGACCACCCTAACCCACTCTCACTCTCACCTCGGAGTACTGCACCCTCCACACATCCTTCTGCTGATACCAGCATAGGAAAAACATCCCCACCCATAATAACAACAGCGCAAGTGAGCAGAGAGCTGAGGAGACTTCGTGCCAGCAAAGCAGCGGGTCCAGATGGAGTATCGCCACGACTGCTGAAGGTCTGTGCATCGGAGCTGGGGGGTCCTCTACAGCGCATCTTCAACCTGAGCCTGGAACAGGGGAGAGTCCGAGGCTTTGGAAAACATCTTGTATCACCCCAGTCCCAAAGGTATCACGTCCTAGTGAGCTGAATGACTTTTCGGCCTGTTGCTCTGACATCACATGTGATGAAGACCATGGAGAGGCTGCTGCTTCACCACCTTAGGCCACAGGTTCAACACGCCCTTGACCCTCTGCAGTTTGCATATCAGGAGAAGGTGGGAGCGGAAGATGCCATCATCTATATGCTACACCGATCCCTCTCTCACTTGGACAGAGGCAGTGGTGCTGTAAGAATTATGTTTCTAGACTTCTCTAGCGCCTTCAACACAATCCAACCTCTGCTCCTTAGGGACAAGCTGACAGAGATGGGATTAGATTCATACCTAGTGGCATGGATCGTGGGACTATCTTAAAGACAGACCTCAGTATGTGCGTCTTGGGAACTGCACGTCTGACATTGTGGTCAGCAACACAGGAGCGCCACAAGGGACTGTACTTTCTCCGGTCCTGTTCAGCCTATATACATCGGACTTCCAATACAACTCGGAGTCTGCCATGTGCAAAAGTTCGCTGATGACACTGCTATCGTGGGCTGTATCAGGAATGGGCTGGAGGAGGAGTATAGGGACCTAATCAATGACTTTGTTTAAATGGTCCGACTCAAACCACCTACACCTGAACACCAGCAAAACCAAGGAGCTGGTGGTGGATTTTAGGAGGCCCAGACCCCTCATAGACCCAGTGATCATCAAAGGTGACTGTGTGCAGATGGTGCAGACCTATAAATATCTGGGAGTGCAGCTGGATGATAAATTAGGACTGGACTGCCAATACTGATGCGCTGTGCAAGAAAGGACAAAGCCGGTTATACTTCCTTAGAAGGCTGGCTTCCTTCAACATCTGCAGCATCTTATTGCAGATGTTCTATCAAACAGTTGTGGCGAGCGCCCTCTTCTACGCAGTGGTGTGCTGGGGAGGCAGCATTAAGAGGAAAGACGCCTCACGCCTGGACAAACTGGTGAGGGAAGGCAGGCTCTATTGTTGGCATGGGGCTGGACAGTTTAACATCTGTGGCAGAGCGAAGGGCGCTCAGCAGGCTCCTATCAATTATGGAGAATCCACTGCATCCACTAAATAATGTCATCTCCAGACAGAAGAGCAGCTTCAGCGACAGACTGCTGTCACTGTCCTGCTCCACAGACAGATTGAGGAGATCGTTCCTCCCCCCCAAACTATGCGAACTCTTTAATTCCACCAGGGGGGGTAAACGTTAATATTTAACATTATACATAGTTATTGTCTGTTTTTCACCTGCATTGTTATCATTCTTTAATTTAATATTATTTATTGTATCAGTATGCTGCTGCTGAAGAATGTGAATTTCCCATTGGGATTAATAAAGTATCTATCTATCTATCTATCTATCTATCTATCTATCTATCTATCTATCTATCTACTGCATCTAATCACAATTCAGTTAGAGCAGAGAGATGCAGAAAACAAATTTGCACCTCTTATTGAAACTCAGGCTGTTCATGGACTCAAACATTCAATGTACAAATAATTACCGGTAGTTTAGCAATGGAGCAGAAACATTATATACTTAACTTGTCATTTCAAAAATAAAATTCTCATATCCCATTTTTCTTCTTGTGAGAATATGACCCCACTACACTGCTGACTGAAAAAGCTTCACTTCTTATTTGTGTTAAAATTCTCCATCACTATCTGGTTGCAAGCAGCACTTCACTATGGGTGTGTTTGTATCCAAACAGGGGGAAAGGTGATACATGCTTCATGACACCTATAAATGCAGCAATAAAGAAGTCCTTTCTTGTTCCTATTCTGATGGTCAGCCCCTGCTTAATTTATCTTGGTAAAAAACATATTTTGTTTTTCATCAGGAAAAAAAAAGCAAAAAGATAAAGTTTTGAGAGTATGGTTTTTGTATTATAAAATTAAAAACATTTTGATTTTTTGGTCCCATTTGGAGGAAGACAAGTAATAACTGTGTGTCTCTAAAGAGAGGTTACTTCATAGGTTTGGAAACCTGTTTGTAAGATCAGATCGGTAAGTTTTTAAATGGGGTATTGTAAGTCTTTGATCCTATGGGAATTGAATTTTATCAGATTGAACAGAGATAGCTGTGACAGGCATAGTTATTTATTTAGAAACTAGAGCTGGGCTTTTCATCTTGCAGCACTGTAAAGCCTTTTAATATTAAATAATGCAATAGAAGTTATCTCACTGCAAAGATCAATACATGAAATAAGGGGAACTGTGACTACTGCATACAAATCACATTATAAAATCTGATAGCATGAGAAAAAAAGATAACATCTTATCGCATAGAGTTTAATTTGTCTGTGTTGTTAAATCATTTAAAAAGAAACTATGGCTTTTAAATGACCAGTCCTTGACTAATAACTCTGTTAAGTCAGGTTTAATCAACTTGCTGTCCTATTTTAAAATTAACCTTTTTTAAAAAAAAAATTGTAATTGTTGGAGAAAAAGTTTAAAAATACAAATTTTAATTACAAATATTTCTTTGTATTTAACTGAAACTGTGTTCTACTAGAAAGTATTTCTCTTCCTTGTCTGTAGAAATGTCTTTTTATCAACTTATTTTCTTGATAATGAGCTTTGCTGCTGCCAACGAAAATCTAAGATTTTTACATCTTCAGTTTCCCAATCAAGAATAACCTCACCACTTCAGATTTATTTTACACAACACTACTAATCTATTAATGCAGTACCCATCTTCTAAGACTGAAATATAGTTATTTATCCAGTTTTAATGAGGTGACTCTATGTAAAACACAGAGAACTTGTTCACATCATCAGTCTATAAATCTGAAGAGAAGGGCCTGCAAATAATATCAGCAGAGAGTTCTCTTTTTAAGAGAGATCTCAAATTTGCCACATTTAATTTTAATACATTTAATTAATACATATTACCACATTTAATTAATACATGTATTAATTAATTTTAATACATTTAATTAATACATTTAATTAACCTGGTTTTGAATATAGGAAAGATTTCTATTGCTGGAGCATTACATTCCAGAAAGCACTGTACCATTTTAGCAAGAAAAAAGTTACTGTTGCTTGTTCTCAAGATAAGCTATCCCAGGTGGCAAAGGGGTGCCCCTTCCACTTTTTGTAATATATGTGTTTAGAAATTTTGATGTGTGGCAATACTCCTTGGAATGCACACTAAGAAATATTTGAGACACCTATTTCACTAATGGGAATGATATGGAAAATTACACTTGCCAAAATGAAAATGCAATCCAACATGTTAACTAAATTTCAATAAAATGCATATGCATATGTTGAATTTCACTGTGGCATGGTTTTATCATGTTATATTAAACACGTGCCAACCAATTGATTGATTGTTTTATGCTAAGGCATACTATTTTTGTGTCAGTTTAAAATGCAATACAAAGGTGTATAATGTTATAATTCATGTCCAGAGATTGTGTGTCATAGCTAACCCAATGCAAACATATTACATTTCGCTTAGAGGCTGTTCTGAGTGTATTGCATTTTGAATCAAGACCAAGTGTTAAACATGCACAAAACTGAATGTTCTCAAATGACCAATCAGCATCAAAAATTGGGAAAATAAGCATCAACAGTTGGAATAATAGGTGTTTTACTTTCTAAACATTTCTGTGTTCTGGCGGCAAGCAAACATTTTTGCCAATGTGGAGTGATCCTGAAATGGTGAGAAGTATTTTTTAGGTCTTGCTGAAAAAGTTTACTCTTATGTTAGGATGCCCAAATAATGTAATATGCTTGCCTTATATTATTTTGTTCCATTCTTTTTCTGATACTCCTGACCAATATAACAAGGAGTATAGTAATGGCCAATAATGTCATTCCCATCTGCAGGTATTTACAAAAAATATTTAGAGGAATAACAATGTATGGACACCCTGGCTAATGATCTACAACATTAGTTCTTGAATGTGTTAAAAAGATGTTACTGTAACAGTTGGAAATACTTCTTTAAACTGAGCAGAATATAACAAATTATAATACTCTCTAAATTTGTGTATTAAACTGTATTTTTATGGTCAATGATTTTATCTCTGTCTGCATTGGTTATTACTGTTACTGCATTGTGGACTTCCTGCTTGTGGATCTGTTGAGCTAAGATCTTTTCTCCATGTTCATAATAATGATTTTGTGATTTACAGATGAGCCATTCCATTTCTTTAGTTGTCAAGAGGTTAAATTCTGATTACAAAACTTGTCTTTTCCTATAAAGTGCCTCATTTGGAGACCTGGCATATTCTAGATTTATTCTGGTAATTTTGCTGATTAACTCAGACACCTTCTTGGTTTCCAATTTATTTTTGTGAGAAAGATATGAAATAATCTGTCCTCTTAAAATGCCTTCAGAGTTTCTCAGGGCATCCCTGCAGAGACCTCTGAGGATGCATTTGTCTCTAGAAAGTAATAATTTTGCTTGGATATGAATTCTGTACAGTTCTCATCAGCTAATGACAGGGGGTTAAGACACCATCTATGAGAGGAGTATGTAGGACATAGTGATTTAAGCTCCATAATCAGAAGGGCATGGTCAGAGATAACAATACCGTCGTAAGATTTGATAATGGGCAAAAAAGTATTGTCTATGAAGAAATAATCAATTCTTGAGTAAGAATGATGTACTGGTAAGAGGAAGGACTATGCTCTTAGGTTTGGATTTAAAAATCTCCATAAGTCTGATAAGTTATGATCCATTACAAACGGTGTAATTATTTTTGCAGTATTAGATGTTATCGCCATTATAGCTGAAGACCTTTCTAGGTGTGGATTTAAACTACAATTAAAGTCTCCAGCCATTATAATTTTATAAGTGTTTACATTAGGAATAGCTGCAAATGCATTTTGGATGAAATCTCTGTCATTCACATTAGGTGCATAGAGATTTATCAGAATCACTTTAGATAAATTGCCCATCACCATGCTATATCTTGCTTCCGGATCAGATACTATGTCTGATGCTACAAATGGAATAGCTCTGTGTATTAAGATTCCCACATTCCTAGTTTTTTGTATAGCTGGAGTGGAAAATTTGGCCAATCCAATCTCTTTGCAACTGAACCTTTGTTGTTATACCTAATACCTCTGACCTAGATTTCATATTATTGCCAGGTGTTTTGGCTATGGAGCCTATTGTTATGTTGGCACTTATAGATTTTGGAGTAGAAAGGATAAATAAGAAATAGCATTGAACTCTTTTTCTCCCTCTCTTATTCCCCCCCCCCCCCTCCATTTTGCCTCCCCAAGTGAGGCTAGACCACACTTCACAAATTCCCAGTCCTCTGACATGCCAAGAGACCGAGCACATCCAGAACAAAACAAACCTCCCAGCAGCTATGTAGAAAAGGACAAAATTGAGATATCTTATGATATTACAGTCCAAATAGAATAAATTAGGATATGATCTTAAACAGTCCAAATACAATAAACCTAGGAAATGATGTTTAATAGTTCCCATGGGGACTTAAATAATGTATGATAGGGCACTTCTGATACAATAAACCAAGGGCATGATGTGAAAAAAAAAATTAAAAAGTCAGTGGGCAACGTATGTTCTATAGCAAGATCTAATCAATAACATTTAGAAAAAGCTTCTGTATTGGGGAAATGGATACTCTGGTCTCTTTCTCTTGGTTGTAGGTTGAATTCTGGTTTGTTAAAACTTGATTGTATGGAATGTTATTTGCTTCAAATTAAAATCAATAAATATATATATATATATATTTATATATATATAAAAAAGGAAATGCTTCTTCAGTTGCTACTTGTATTATACCAGCTGTGTCCAATCACCAGTCGCCATGGAAGAGAATGATATTGTAATTTACATCACCAGCTTCTACCTGTTCAATGAGAAGTTGGATTTCCTGCCTTATCAACTCCCCATTCACCATCTTTACCACAGGGTCAATGCACTTGTGATGAGAACATCTCTTACCTCAACTACTGACAACTACCTCTTGATGCTCATTGGTCTTTTGATCTCATTCAGGTTTGGCATAATTAATGTGTAATCTTGAATTACAATACAGTACACTCAGAGCAGCATCTATGTGAAATGTAATACATTTGCTTTTCTTTTAGTTATGACACACAATCTGTAGACATGAATTACAATTTAACTAACACATTGGATTGCATTTAAGTTTGGCACGACTAATCTTCCATAGCATGGAAGAACTGAGTAACTAATGTTAAACAGCTGTGCTGGCAAACTGCCTCAGCGCTAAATGAATATATATTTTCACAAGCTTCTGACCTGTGATGCATACTCTGGTGCTATTTTTTCAGTTCCCCATGGCCCATAATGTTGTAGCAGTGCTGTTAAATAAGAACTGCATCTCCCAGCAGTCCTGTCTGGGGCTGCTGGGGTCAAAGGTGGTCAAAGGAGGTTAAAAGGAGGGCAGAGTGGAAAAGGAAAAAAGTTGTTTTGTTGTTGTATGTGGTATGTTGCATTTCTCTGTCGTTCTGCCTGCTGTTTAACTGAGCCTTATTTAATCATTGTGTCCTGGACTGTATTTGTTTGTTGGGGTCTGGTTCGTCTGTCTACCTGTGTTCTGAGGACTGCGTTTGGATTTCATTTGCTTTCCCGTAAGAAAAGGAGCGCTCCTGAACAATCCATCCGACTTCATCCTTTCAGCAACTACCGGTAGGACTGTGTTTTCATTCACCCTTTCAACCTACAGATCGCTGGACTTAATTTTGTCACCTCCCATTTTTCATCCGGTTTGGTTCTCATGGACTTTGCTGTGTGGTGTTTGTGTATATATGTTAAACTAGCAAAATACCTGCGCTTCGCAGCGGAGAAGTAGTGTGTTAAAGAGGTTATGTAAACATATATATACATATACATATATACACATATCTACATATACACATATCTACATATACATATATATACACATCCACATATACATATATATATATACATATGTACATATATATATGTAACCTGGGTCAGGTTTCAAAAAAGAAATATATATATATATAACTGCGAGTTTTGCGTAAATAAAGTTTATTGAAGTTGAGGATGTATACGTAGGTGTCCTCGGATTGGCCAGAAAAAAAAAGACCGGGTTGCAAGTTAGTAAAAAAAAAAAAGAAGGTACGAAAAGGAGAAGAGGGGAGTGTGAGAGAGGAAGAGAAGAAAAGAGAGTTCAGGCAAAACGCCTAAATGAATAGAGGAAAGAGAGTTTCAGGCAAAACGCCTAAACGAATAGAGGAAAGAGAGTTTCAGGCAAAACGCCTAGATGAAAGAAAGAAAGAGAGTCGCATTTGAGGCAGCACGCCGAAGTTAGACGGACAGAAAGAGAAAAGAGAGTCGCAGTTGAAGCACAACGCTGAAACAAGACGGAGAAAGAACTAGAAGGAGTCACGGTTGAGGCAGCAAGCTGAAACAAGACAGAAAGAACGAGAAAGTCGGAGTTGAGGCAGCACGCTGAAACAAGACGAATAGAACGAAAGAGAAAAGAGAGGCAGGTTGAGGCAAAACGCCGAAACAAGACAGAGAGAGAAAGAAAGAGGGTGTTAAATGTAGCAAACGGCTACAACACAAAGAAGAGTTGGTTGATAAAGGGAAAGACGGCAGGCAGGACACAAGGCAGAAATGGTGATCAGTGAGTAAAGAGGGTGTTTGAGAGAGAGGGAGAAGGAGGAATATATAAAACCAAGGTCGGTGTGTTTTTTTTTTGTTTATTTGTTTTAAAGTGGCTTGAGTAAATTCTCAAGTGAAGGGGCCAGTTTTTGTGTTGTTTGTTTGGCCACTACGCACCCGAGCTACGTTTGGGGCCCCCAACGGATTGAGTAATATTCATTGACTGTGGAAATATGTCCGGGTGAGCTCACCAATAGTGTCGGGACCAATATATATATCGGGTTATAAATAAGTTACTGTTTGTGTTTTATGTATAGTGTGTATATTGTAAATTATCAATTTAAAAAAACTGTTTCACTTTCAATTTAGTAAAGAGAGTTTTGTTTATATATTTGAGTAACTGATTTGATTATTGATTATAAGGTTGAAGGTGGGTGATTGTGTACCTTCCCACCATAGAGGTGGCGACACCATTATAAAAGAGCTCAGGACCTTGCATACCGATAACGGAAGGGTGTTGCAAGGGGGTTACATATACATATAAATATATACATATCTACATATATATATACACATATATATACATATGCACATATATATATAGACATACATATATACATACATACATACATTCACATATATATATATAGCAAAATACCTGCGCTTCGCAGCGGAGAAGTAGTGTGTTAAAGAGATTATGTAAACATATATATACATATATAAATATATACACATATCTACATATACATATATATACATATATACATATATATATATACATACTGTATACACATCCACATATATATATATATATATATATATATATATATATATATATATATATATACACATATCAACATATATATACACATACATATACACACATACATAAACACACACATATACATCCATCCATCCTTTTCATATATTCATATATACATAAATACATAGTGCGTTGTAACACGGCTATGATTGTTACATGGGAGGGAGACGACAAATCACAGCTTCCCGCTTTCTAATCAGGCCTGTGATTGGTGCTTTGACTGATGCCTAGATCCCACAGTATGTCCCCTTAGGAGAGGCGTTAGGAAAGTGTAATTGAATAGCGGTGCTGCAAGTTTATCTTTACACCTGTTTTTAAGGCTTATTGACTGAAAGGGGCTTTCATGAAAAAACTTAGGGCTTTGCTACAGGATACACCCTCCACAAGTTAAGGAAGTAAAAATAAAGGTATATATTTCTGTCTTATATAAACCTTTTAAGTTTGTATGCGGGCGGCATGGTGGCGCAGTGAAAGGTGCCAGGTAGGAGACACAGGTTCGCTTCCCTGCGTGGAGTTTGAATGTTCTCCCCATGTCTGTGTGGGTTTCCTCCGGGTACTCCGGTTTCCTCCCACAGTCCAAAGACATGCAGGTTAGGTGTCATTGGCGATTCTAAATTGTCCCTGGTGTGTGGGTGTGTGTGCCCTGCGGTGGGCTGGCACCTTGCCCGGGGTTTGTTTCCTGCCTTGTGCCCTGTGTTGGCAGGGATTGGCTCCTGTATTTAGGATATAGCGGGTTGGATAAGGGATGGAGGGACATTTGTATGCATAGCCCCATTTGCCCGTTTTCGTTTTTTTTCTTTCTTCAGTAATATTTCAGCAAACCCGGAGCTTGTCAATTGAAATCCTGGTACTGACACCACTGTGTGACCCTGAGGAAGTCACTTCACCTGCCTGTGCTGCAAAAAACAAAAGTAATGTAACAAATTGTACCTCAGATGTTGCAAGTTGCTGGAATAAAGGCATAAGTCAAATAGATAAATATGTATTATACACATAGGAACTATTCATTTATTTTCAGTTAAGTCATCTGCAGCAAACCTTTATAAATGAGGGTTTCTCCTTTTTAGATAGTGCAAACTGTTTCTTCTTCATTGAGGTTTTCTCTTGGAGAGCTTTTTTCATTTCATTGAAAATTAAAGCAGCAGCTGCCAAAATATGTAGCTTTCTTATTAATTTTTCAACATTGTGTAAAATAAATTTATAAAGTAACATAAAAGGTTTAAATACTGGTTATCCTTTTACACTAAAATATTACTAAAGAGATACAAAAAAAGTAAAATGCATATGTTGTTTTTCTTTAAGGAGATTAAATATTTAACTGAAGAAAGAAAAAAAAAACTAAAACAGCCAAATGGGGCTATGCATACGAACTTAAAAGGTTTAAATAAAACAGAAATATATACCTTTATTTTTACTTCCTTAACTTGTGGAGGGTGTATCCTGTAGCAAAGCCCTAACTTTTTTCGTGAAAGCCCGTTTCAGTCAATAAGTCTTAAAAAGAGGTGTAAAGATATTGACAATAAGCTACGCAAACCCACCAAGACATGGAATCGTTTAAATCAAGTATCATTACATCTTCCTTTCTTAAAGAGAAGTAAGGCAGTACTTATAAGCTTACATATATATATATATATATATATATATATATATATATATATAGACATACATACATATATATATACTGTATATCTATATCTATATATATCTATATCTCTATATACATAAATCCCCGCAAAGTACTGCTTTTAAATTTTTATTAAGAAGAAAAGCTTTTTAAATTGAGGGAAAATATCCCAATAACAATTTGTTAAGGATCTGTTTTTTTGTGAAGCAGCCTTAACACAGCTTTTCCGCTGTTTTGTAAATGAATGCCATATAAGGTCTTCCTTTTTTGTTGCTTCGCCAAGGAAGGAGCCTTTTTATTAAATCCAAGGGTTCTTCGCTTTTTTTTTTTGTTTGTTTATTACAATTGTTATACTTCTGTTTGTATACCACGTTGTCAGTTCAGCACTGCGGTTGTAATATGACCAAGCCGTGCAAGCACACTCTTGAGAATGCAACGTATAGTTGTACAGGAGAAAAGCAATCTTGCCTGAAATCAATGGCAACCTTTTGTAGGTGTATGAACTTAATTTAAACTTTAGGTTTACACGGTGCTTTCTTTCTGAAGTACCTGCAGTCATGAATATGTCTGTATGCGTCAGTCGCTCAAATCCCCGCGCTTTGCACCGGCAAAGTACTGCTTTTAAATTTTGATTAAGAAGAAAAGAAAACCTTTTAAAATTGAGGGAAAATATACCAATAACAGTTTGTTAAGGATCTGTTTTTTTGTGAAGCTGCCTTCACTCGAGTGATCACTTCGAGCTGACTTGCTGGCTAACCATAAGCGTTACCTGGTAGGTAACCACCCATACAATCAGATTGTGAATCAGACTACGAATGCCGTGAATGTAATTACCCTGATCTACATGCTGTCAAATAAACGAACCACACGCCGTGGCGCAATTTTAGGGGCTTCGCCTCTAGCGCTGACGTCCAAGGTTCGATTCCCGTAAGGGAGTGAAGTGAGTGGGTGGTTACCTACCAGGTAACGCTTATGGTTGGCCAGCAAGTCAGGTAACATCAGCCACGGTGCCTTCAGTTGTGAGAAGCAGATCATAGAATGGATGAAAATAGTTTACTGTCAAATAATGCAAAGAGTACGCGACACCTGTTTCCCCCTTATTCTTGGCTCATCAGGCGTACACACTCACTGCACTCGCTTACGGTAATCGAACCTCGGACGTCAGCGCTAGAGGGGCTTTGCAGCGGTGAAGTATTGCTTTTAAATTTTAATTAAGAAGAAAAGAAAACCTTTTTAAATTAAGTCTTAAAAAGAGGTGTAAAGATATTGACAATAAGCTACGCAAACCCACCAAGACATGCAATCGTTTAAATCAAGGCATGAGTCAAAAAACACCATCCCATAATATTAGTTAACGATTAACACATTTCTATATGTATTGTAAGCATACAATACAACTGATAATATGTTGCGCTTATTTATCTGGTGCACCGACATTTTTGCGCGTTTAACGGCTGAAATCCTACCATGGTTTGTGCCCTTCAGAATGAAAAGAGTTTGCATTTACCTTTTTAATAAAAGGCGAGCTTTTAAGCCTGAGAAATCACCCCATAAATGCACACGTTTAATTGCACATGTGTTAATATGTATGCTTACACAGTATTAAAAGACACTCAACAATTAACGTCATTTACCTTCGTTCCCGCGTTTGACTTGTGCTGTAAATCTCTTCCTCGTTTTCAGTTCACGTGATTACGTAGGTGGCGTAATACGTGATGACGCGATACGTGACTCCGCCTCCTCCATTAGAGTATATGGACAAAAAACAGGTTCCAGTTATGACCATTACGCGTAGAATTTTGAAATGAAACCTGCCTAACTTTTGTAAGTAAGCTGTAAGGAATGAGCCTGCCAAATTTCAGCCTTATACCTACACGGGAAGTTGGAGGAATAGTGATGAGTGAGTCAGTCAGTCAGTCAGTCAGTGAGTCAGTGAGGGCTTTGCCTTTTCTTAGTATAGATGTAATATCACCGAAGGGGTCAGGGATGGTATTACTGTTTTCATTTAGTTAATTTTAATTCAGTATATTCTTAGTTGTTTACCCTTCCCAGTGGGCGTTATTGGTCTCTGTAGAGAGTGTATGTGGGTCGATCCAAGGCTGGGGACGTTCTATTAAAATAAATAAATCACCATCACCTTTGACGGTGTGAATCTTAGCGGCCCCTGACTGCTACAATGTAATCATTTGACAATTTATCTTCCCATAACACTGTGAGCAAGTGGGTAAGCCAGTTAATCAGTTTGTAGAAAAATCTGATTAAGTTTTGCAAACTCAAAAATTTGTTTAGAGACCAGCACACTGAATACTCTGATAATCCAATGAGTCTGAAATATTGTTCATGGCCCCAGATTACATAATTCTTGCTACAGCCAAAGAGATGCCATTTTATATTGTATCTGCTCAATTTTCTGATAAACTACTTGCTGAACCCCAGCTTCTTACAGACTATATGACCAACTCCTTCAGCACAACAACGACAGAAGTTCTGTATGATGGATCTGACATGCTTTATGCAAGGATGCACCACTACTTCCTCTTGTTCTTTGTGGGTTAAGGCAGCTCTACAATTTAAATTGTGGCCTCTCTTTTTCCCACTCATACAGTATCGTCCATATTTCCTGGATGACTCTCCACCTTCATGTGCTCAGTCATAGGGTCAACATGTTAAAACTGGACCTATTGTATATACTTGCGGATAAGTCGGGACTTGATTTTACTGTACAATTTCTGGTATTTTATAATGTCGGTTGTATAAGTCGAATGTGGAAAACTCACACCATTGGTCCAAGAGATTATAATATGCTAATGCCCACCTCAGAGAGTAACCATGGAGCACACTGCCTTTTTTTGTCTATGTATTGTGTCTATGTGACCACACGGTAATACCCGGTAATACTATTCCAAAGCAACGTTTGTACTGATTTGTGTTTTTTGTATCTCACACTTTCATACACCTTTATCGTAAGGGCATCCCTTATCTACGATGGAGCATTCGATCAGAACAAAATATGAAGTTGGATTTAAATTAAACGTCATTGAAGTAGCGAAAGAAACTGATGCGAATTTGGAGGAGACAAGAAGATGTAAAAAAAAAATGTTGCATTTTTGAATGGGCATATAAGTTGGGTTGATTTTTCGGGTTTCAAGACCTGCCGTATACGTGAGTAAAAATGGTATTTATTTAACCCAGCCACAGGGGATGCACAAACCAGTGTGTTTCTTCGCACCGGTCCCAAGCCCGGATAAATGGGGAGAGTTACGTCAAGAAGGGCATCCAGTGTAAAATTTTGCCAAATCAATATGCGGGCAACAACACAAATTTCCATACCGGATCGGTCGAGCCCTGGGTTAACAACGACCACCACCAGTACTGTTAACCAACAGGGTGCTGGTGGAAATTGGGCTACTGTTGGCCGAAGAAGAAGGAGAAGAAGAGGAGGGAGACAAGGCAGGAGGAGAGGAGGAAAGTAAAAAGTGGAACTGAGGGTAGGAGCTTTGAATGTTGGCAGTATGACTGGTAAGGGGAGAGAGTTAGCAGATATGATGGAGAGAAGGAAGGTTGATATATTGTGCATGCAAGAGACTAAATAGAAGGGGAGTAAGGCCAGGTGGATTGGACGTGGATTCAAATTGTTCTATCGTGGTGTGGATGGGAGGAGAAATGGGGTAGGAGTTATTCTGAAGGAACAGTATGTCAAGAGTGTTTTGGAGGTGAAAAGAGTGTCAGGCAGAGTAATGATTATGAAGCTGGAAATTGGAGGTGTGATGGTGAATGTTGTTAGTCCATATGCACTGCAAGTTGGTTGTGCAATGGGTGAGAAAGAAGATTTTTGAAGTGAGTTGGATGAAGTGATGAACAGTGTACCCAAGGGACAGAAAGTGGTGATTGGAGCGGATTTCAATGGGCATGTTGGTGAAGGGAACAGTGGAGACAAAGAGGTGATGGGTAGGTATGGTTTCAAGGAGAGGAATGAAGAAGGTCAGAGGATAGTGGATTTTGCCAAAAGGATGGACATGGCTGTGGTGAATACGTATTTTAAGAAGACGGAGGAACATAGGGTTATGTACAATAGTGGAGGAAGATGCACACAGGTATTGTAGATTACATTCTATGCAAAAGAGTTGATCTGAAGGACATTGAAGACTGCAAAGTGGTGGCAGGGGAAAGTGTAGTTAAGCAGCATAGGATAGTGGTCTGTAGGATGACGTTGGTGATCAAGAACAGGAAGAGAGTGAAGGCAGAGCCAAGGATCAAATGGTGGAAGTTGAAAAAGGAAGACTGCAAGGTTGAGTTTAGGGAGGAGGTGAGACAGGCAATGGCAGTGAAAAGTTACCAGACAGCTGGGAAACTACAGCAGATGTAGTAAGGGTGACAGCAAGTAGGGTGCTTAGCATGACATCTGGAAAGAGGAAGGAGGAAAAGGAAACCTGGTGGTGGAATGAGGAAATACAGGAGAGTATACAGAGGAAGAGGATGGCAAAGAAGAAGTGGGATAGTCAGAGAGATGCAGAAAGTAGACAAGAGTACAAGGAGATAAAGGCGCAAGGTGAAGAGAGAGGTGGCAAAGGCTAAAGAAAAGGCGTATGATGAGTTGTATGAGAGGTTGGACACTAAGGAGGGAGAAAAGGACCTGTACTGATTGACTAGACAGAGGGACCGAGCTGGGGAAGATGTGTAGCAGGTTAGGGTGATAAAGGATAAAGATGGAAACATACTCACAATCGAGGAGAACGTGTTGAGCAGATGGAAAGAGTACTTCGAAAGGCTGATGAATGAAGAGAATGAGAGAGAGAAGAGGTTGGATGATGTGGCGATAGTGAATCAGGAAGTGCAACGGATTAACAAGGAGGAAGTAAGGACAGCTATGAAGAGGATGAAATATGGAAAAGCCGTTGGTCCAGATGACATACCTATGGAAGCATGGAGGTGTTTAGGAGAGATGGCAGTGGAGTTTTTAACCAGATTGTTTAATGGAATCTTGGAAAGTGAGAGGATGTCTGAGGAGTGCAGAAGAAGTGTACTGGTGCCGATATTTAAGAATAAGGAGGATGTGCAGGACTGCAGTAACTACAGGGGAATAAAATTGATGAGCCACAGCATGAAGTTATGGGAAAGAGTAGTGGAAGCTAGGTTAAGAAGTGAGGTGATGATTAGTGAGCAGCGGTATGGTTTCATGCCAAGAAAGAGCACCACAGATGCAATATTTGCTCTGAGGATGTTGATGGAGATGTATAGAGAAGGCCAGAAGGAGTTACATTGTGTCTTTGTGGACCTGGAGAAAGCATATGACAGGGTGCCTCGAGAGGAGCTGTGGTATTGTATGAGGAAGTCGGGAGTGGCAGAGAAGTATGTAAGAGTTGTACAGGATATGAATGAGGGAAGTGTGACATTGGTGAGGTCTGTGGTAGGAGTGTTGGATGCATTCAAGTTGTAGGTAGGATTACATCAGGGATCGGCACTGATCCCTTTCTTATTTGCAGTGGTGATGGACAGGTTGACAGACGAGATTAGACAGGAGTCCCTGTGGACTATGATGTTTGCTGATGACATAATGATCTGTAGCGATAGTACGGAGCAGGTTGAGGAGACCCTGAAGAGGTGGAGATATGCTCTAGAGAGAAGAGGAATGAAGGACAGTAGGAACAAGACAGAATACATATGTGTAAATGACAAGTGGAATGGTGAGGATGCAGGGAGTAGAGTTGGCGAAGGTGGATGAGTTTAAATACTTGGGATCAACAGTACAGAGTAATGGGGATTGTGGAAGAGAGGTGAAAAAGAGAGTGCAGGCAGGGTGGAATGGGCGGAGAAGAGTGTCCGGAGTAATTTGTGACAGACAGGTATCAGCAAGAATGAAAGGGAAAGTCTACAGGACGGTAGTGAGACCAGCTATGTTATATGGGTTGGAGATGGTGGCACCGGCCAGAAAGCAGGAGACAGAGCTGGAGGTAACCGAGTTAAAGATGCTAAGATTTTCACTGGATGTGACGAGGATGGATAGGATTAGAAATGAGTGCATTAGAGGGTCAGCTCAAGTTGGACGGTTGGGAGACAAAGTCAGAGAGGCGAGATTGCGTTGGTTTGGACATGTGCAGAGGAGAGATGCTGAGTATATTGGAAGAAGGATGCTAAGGATAGCGCTGCTAGGGAAGAGGAAAAGAGGAAGGCCTAAGCGAAGGTTTATGGATGGTGAGAAAGGACATGCAGGTGATTGGCGTAACAGAGCAAGATGCATAGGACAGAAAGATATGGAAGAAGATGATCCATTGTGGCAACCTCTAACGGGAGCAGCCGAAAGAAGAAGATATATGGTTTTTATTTAGTTGGCTTGCCTCTCCTGGGCATCAGCCTCAAGTGTCTGTAATGGTTCCCTTTTGTGTGACTTCAATCATCAGGTACTTCCTGACCATTATGTGGACCCTGTTAACGCTGGCACTGTATTTAGCATGGCCATCTATGGCTGTGTTAATACTGAACATTATAATCCATTAGAGCAGCCATTCTTAAGCTAGTCAGCATCTCTCCATGGGTCTGCAAATTCTTTTCCAATTAGAGAGATGAGACTTTACTATTTTTTTTGTTGCTAAAGCTGCTGCTATTTTCAGGTATACTCGGGCACCATTTGGTTTCCGGGGTTTGCCAGCCTCCAGCCCACATTCAATATGTCAAATTTGTGCATTTTGTCTTTTCGTCTTCCACTTTCGTTTTGTTGAACCGCACTTTGTCTCATCCCTCACCTAGGACCAGTTTGCCTTGGGTGGCCCTACCAGGGGCATAAAGCCCCGGACAACAGAGCTCCTAGGATCATTGGGACACGCAAACCCCTCTACCACGATAAGGTGGCGGTTCGAGGAGGGTTCAACAAAACCTCCATGATGAATACAAAATTTGGACAGCGTTTTCCCTCGCCCGGACGCGGGTCACCGGGGCCCCCCTCTGGAGCCAGGCCTGGAGGTGGGGCTCGATGGTGAGCGCCTGGTGGCCGGGCTTGCACCCATGGGACTCGGCCGGGCACAGCCAGAAGAGGCAACGTGGGTCCCCCTTCCCATTGGCTTACCACCTATGGGAGGGGCCAAGGAGGTCAGGTGCAGTGTGAGTTGGGTAGTGGCCGAAGGCGGGAACCTTGGCGGTCCGATCCTCGGCTACAGAAGCTGGCTCTTGGGACGTGGAATGTCACCTCTCTGAAGGGGAAGGAGCCTGAGCTAGTGCGCGAGGTCGAGAGGTTCCGGCTAGATATAGTCGGGCTCACCTCGACGCACAGCTTGGACTCTGGAACCAATCTCCTTGAGAGGGGCTGGACTCTCTACCACTCTGGAGTTGTCCCCGGTGAGAGGTGCCAAGCGGGTGTGGGCATACTTATTGCCCCCCGACTTGGAGCCTGTACATTGGGGTTTACCCTGGTGGACGAGAGGGTAGCCTCCCTCCGCCTTCGGGTGGGGGGACGGGTCCTAACTGTTGTTTGTGCGTATGCACCGAACAGCAGTTTGGAGTATCCACCCTTTTTGGAGTCCCTGGAGGGGGTGCTGGAGGGCACACCTTCTGGGGACTCCCTCATACTGCTGGGAGACTTCAATGCACACGTGAGCAATGACAGTGAGACCTGGAAGGGTGTGATTGGGAGGAATGGCCCTCCCGATCTGAACCCGAGTGGTGTTTTGTTACTGGACTTCTGTGCTCGTCACGGATTGTCCATAACGAATACCATGTTCAAGCATAGGGGTGTTCATATGTGCACTTGGCACCAGGACACCCTAGGCCTCAGTTCGATGATCGACTTTGTGGTTGTGTCGTCGGACTTGCGGCCACATGTCTTGGACACTCGGGTGAAGAGAGGGGCGGAGCTGTCAACTGATCACCACCTGGTGGTGAGTTGGCTCCGATGGTGGGGGAGGATGCCGGTCAGGCCTGGTAGGCCCAAACGTGTTGTGAGGGTCTGCTGGGAACGTCTGGCAGAGCCCCCTGTCAGAAGTAGCTTCAACTCCCACCTCCGGCAGAACTTCGACCATGTCCCGAGGGAGGTGGGGGACGTTGAGTCCGAATGGGCCATGTTCCATGCCTCTATTGTTGAGGCTGATGACTGGAGCTGTGTCCTTAAGGTAGTCGGTGCCTGTCGTGGCGGCAATCCCCAAACCTGTTCGTGGACACCAGCGGTGAAGGATGCCGTCAAGCTGAAGGAGTCCTACCGGTCCCTTTTGTCCTGTGGGACTCTGGAGGCAGCTGATAGGTACCGGCAGGCCAAGCGGAATGCGGCTTCGGTGGTTGCTGAGGCAAAAACTTGGGCATGGGAGGAGTTTGGGGAGGCCATGGAGAACGACTTTCGGACGGCTTTGAGGAGATTCTGGTCCACCGTCCGGCATCTCAGGAGGGGGAAGCAGTGCAGTGTCAACACTGTGTATGGTGGGGATGGTGCGCTGCTGACCTCGACTCGGGACGTTGTGGGTCGGTGGGGGGAGTATTTCGAAGATCTTCTCGATCCCACTAACATGCCTTCTAATGAGGAAGCAGAGCCTGGGGACTCGGAGGTGGGCCCCCCATCTTTGGGACTGAGGTCACCGAGGTGGTCAAAAAACTCCTTGGTGGCAGGGCCCCGGGGGTGGATGAGATACGTCCGGAGTTCCTCAAGGCTCTGGATGTTGTAGGGATGTCTTGGTTGATACGTCTCTGCAACATTGCATGGACATCAGGGACAGTGCCTCTGGATTGGCAGACCGGGGTGGTGGTCCCCCTCTTTAAGAAGGGGGATCGGAAGGGGTGTGTTCCAACTACAGAGGGATCACACTCCTCAGCCTCCCTGGAAAAGTCTATTTGGGGATTCTGGAGAGGAGGGTCCGTCGGATAGTCAAACCTCAGATTCAGGAGGAACAGTGTGATTTTCGTCCTGGTCGCGGAACAGTGGACCAGCTCTACACCCTTAGCAGGGTCCTGGAGGGTGCATGGGAGTTCACCCAACCAGTCTACATGTGTTTTGTGGACTTGGAAAAGGCGTTCGACCGTGTCCCTCGGGGAATCCTGTGGGGGGTGCTCTGAGAGTATGGGGTACCGGACCCCCTGATAAGAGCTGTTCGGTCCCTGTACGATCGGTGTCAGAGCTTGGTCCGCACTGCCGGCAGTAAGTCGAACCCGTTTCCAGTGAGAGTTGGACTCTGCCAGGGCTGCCCTTTGTCACCGATTCTGTTCATAACTATTATGGACAGAATTTCTAGGCGCAGCCAGGGTGTTGAGGGGGTCCGGCTTGGTGGACTCAGGATTGGGTCACTGCTTTTTGCAGATGATGTTGTCCTGTTTGCTTCATCAGGCTGTGATCTTCAGCTCTCTCTGGATCGGTTCGCAGCTGAGTGTGAAGCGGCTGAGATGGGAATCAGCACCTCCAAATCCGAGAACATGGTCCTCAGCCGGAAAAGGGTGGAGTGCCCTCTCAGGGTTGGGAGCGAGATCCTGCCCCAAGTGGAGGAGTTCAAGTATCTCGGGGTCTTGTTCACGAGTGAGGGAAGAATGGAGCGTGAGATCGACAGGCGGATCGGTGCGGTGTCTGCAGTGATGCGGGCTCTGCATCGGTCTGTCGTGGTGAAAAAGGAGCTGAGCCATAAGGCAAAGCTCTCAATTTACCAGTCGATCTATGTTCGTACCCTCACCTATGGTCATGAGCTATGGGTAGTGACCGAAAGAACGAGATCGCTGAAATGAGTTTTCTCCGCAGGGTGTCTGGGCTCTCCCTTAAAGATAGGGTGAGAAGCTCAATCATCCGGGAGGGGCTCAGAGTAGAGCCGCTGCTCCTCCGCATCGAGAGGAGTCAGATGAGGTGGCTCAGGCATCTGATCAGGATGCCTCCTGGACGCCTCCCTGGTGAGGTGTTCCTGGAACGTCCAACCGGGAGGAGGCCCCGGGGAAGACCCAGGACATGCTGGAGGGACTATGTCTCCCGGCTGGCCTGGGAACGCCTTGGGATTCCCCTGGAAGAGCTAGAAGAAGTGGCCGGGGAGAGGGAAGTCTGAACATCTCTGCTCAAGCTGCTGCCCCCGCGATCCGACCTCGGATAAGCGGAAGTGGATGGATGGATGGATGGATGGTCTTCCACTTTCAGGTGGAGGCAATACAGTGCATTCCCTGAGCTTACCAATGAAGCACAGGTCACATCACTCCTTAGAATGACTCATGCCTCTCTGCTTTTTACCATACTACTATACTAACATATGTCCATTGTATTAACTTCTCGAAAAGGATCTAACCTCATCCTACACAGTCTGACTTCCTAGCCCTAGCTCAAGTGCAAGTCATTTTTCTAATTGCAGTTTTGTGCTCCTACTTTTCCACTACCACCTTTGTTACCTGAGTTGTTTTGAGTACAGGAGGAGGGACTGCTGAATAATGACAATCAGACCCTTTACCCTGGCTGAGCCTTTACTTAACATCTACCAGACTATCAGGTGCTGTAAAGGTTTATTGCTGATTAGAGAAACTCTAAATATTTTGTTATTTGTTTATAGTTCACTGCTGTCCAAAAGAACTTAGAGGTGGGTAAGTGGAAAAGACCATACCTGTCTTTTACTATATTTTTCAGTTAGTTCTTCCTAAACTAACAAATTTGGGATGCACCACAGGATTTCCTAATATATATGTGTCAGGTGCCCAAGGGTTGTTCTCAGTTATTGCTCAAAAAATTTTAAACAAGTACTAACGAAGAGTGTTTCTTCGTATCTAGGGACACTTTAGCACACGTTTGCCTTACTTTTTTGTGCTTTTTGCCTTTTGTGTTTAGTATTTTTCAGGAAAAATACATCTGGTGCCGCCGAGAGTGGCAGCCTTTTCAGCAGCTCCGTGTATGACTGTGTATGTATGTGTACTTTTCTACTTTTATTTTTCTATTTTTATTTATTGATCACTCCTGTCACTTTATTTTATGTGGATTTGTTCACTGGACACTCTTACTTTTACAACGTGGGCATGGATTTTTACACGCCGAGACTCGCCTATTCAAGTACTCAACTTCGAGCGCTGAGAACAAATGCCAGTGCCGGTGTGGTTCCCTATTTACCCGACAAGGTAAGAAGGCGGTATCGTGGCAGCAGAGAGGGCACTAAGCTAAAAATGAAGCGGCTTGCGAGAAAGTGGCGTTTTAAGCCTTCGGTGCCTTTTGTGATTCTGGGGAATCTGAACTCAATCTCAAATAAGATCGACGAACTGGCTGCGCTGGTGAAAAATGTCAGAACCTACAGAGAATGCAGTTTGTTGTGTTTTTGCGAAACGTGGCTAACTAACACCATCCAAGATGCTAACGTGGAGCTACCCGGGTTTAGCACAGTTAGAGCAGACAGAGATGTAAGTACCTGTGGGAAGCACAAAGGAGGAGGACTCGCTCTCTATGTTAATACACGGTGGTGTAACTCTGGACATGTTAACGTCAAAATCTCCACTTGCTGCAGGGACATCGAACTGTTGGCCGTAAGTTTACGTCCCTATTACTTGCCCAGAGAGTTTGGACACGTCATTGTTGTTATTGTATACATTCCTCCTCAGGCGGACATGGCAATACTATCCACTTGCAGAGCCACAGCACCATACGTCACCGCAGTTTCAGACCCGCAATTGTAGACCCGCAGTTGTAGACCCGGAAGTGACGTTTCAGGACTGACTTCGTAACATTAGTTTCGGAAGGTTTCGGCCGGTCTCGGCAAGTAAGTCTTCTCCAAGTCAGAATTGACGTCACCGCAGTTTGAGGACGGAGAATCGGAAGATAACTTTTGGAAGGTTTCGGCATGTTTCAGCAAAGCCCGGAAAGTAATGTCGGGTCAAGGACCCGTTCAGAAATTAAAAGATAAAACTGAGAAGGAAAAATAGTACAACAAACTAAATAGTACACATCCTTGTGAAGTTCGGAGGGTTTCTGCCATCACCTCGTGTCATACATCAAACTAAACAATACGGATCGTTTCTGTGAAATACACTATTAACATTTACGTTGTGTTCGGGTGTGTAGGAACCATTTAACATGTCGACAAAATTAAAATCGTTAAGATTTGTGTTACTTGAAAATAGTTTTTCGTTTACATTCATGAAACGAAATATACAATATAATTACAATGTTTGCACCACGTTAGATTTTAGTAAAACATTAATAATAAAAGTGATTACATTTTTTAAAATGTACTATGCATGCATGCAATATTGTTCTAAACCAATTTAGAATAAACATTTTAGCCAATCTAATATTTTTAAACATGTATGTGAAGAAAACGGCAATACATGTTACACAGTACACTGAAATATGCTATATATTAATTGCCTTACATAGAACTGCTCTAGTTTTTGTCACGTATTATTATAAGCCACCAAAAAAATACTATTAATAACCCTAATTTATTTATATAGCACCCTTCCTATGCCAAAAATTCAGAAAGAACATCAAGACCTATATAACATTGGCTACAAATATTTCCACTAAATAAAGATAAATACAGGATATACAAAACATTCAAATAGAATAAAAGACAATAATCCAGACTAAAATACAATATATAATACTACAACAAATTTTTGAACAAATAACATAATTTGTGATAATGCAAACCCCGAGTCCCTGGACAGATAGAGGGGGTAAACTGAAAGAAGGGGCAGAATGTCAGGTCTGTTTAATGTCTTCTTAATCAAATGAGTTAAAAACAAATGAATGGAGTCAGCTGATGTCATTAATTTTGGGAGGTCATTCCACAGTCAGGGCACTATATACAGGTGAAGACCCTGCTGTCACCCACAGAGTGCAGGTTAGTGGGGGGCACAGAATCGGAGGACCTTAGTGGGCAGGTCAGTAACAGAATTTGATATTCAATCCTGTAAGACATAGGGAGCAGTGAAGGTGCAGCAGGATAATAATAATAATTCATTACATTTATATAGCGCTTTTCTCAGTATGGCTGGGATGTGCTCCCTGTCGGTGGTCCGTGTCAGGACTCTTGCAGTTGAGTTTTGAATCAGCTGGAGCTGTGATATACGATTAGAAGTGGCACCTGCCAGCAGTTACTTACAATAATCAATGCTGGATGTGATAACAGCAGGGACAAGATTCTCACCATTAGAAAAGGACAGGAATGAGCAAACATAAGAAAGGTGACACAGGTGGAAGTTTAATATGGCTTACATGGGTGAAATAAGAAAAGGAGGAATCAAAGTGACACCGAGATTCTTTGCAGTAAAAGAACGTCTGATGAGATTATCACCCAGAATGGTTGAAGAGGAGCTTGTTTTCTTAAGTTGCACTTTAGTGCCACTTTGCAGGAGTTCAGTTATGTTGCAATTTCATTTTAAAGAGTTTTGCTCTGTTCAGGTTTTAATTTTACTTTAATTTCACTGAGGCAAGTTGTGAGCTGAGAAAGCTGTGATGAAGTGTCACTTTTAACACCGAAATAGATCTAAGCATCATCTGCATTAAAATGATAACCCAGTCCAAAGCTACGAATAACTTGCTCAAGGTGAAGCACAGAGATACAGAAGAGCAGAGGATGTCATTTCATTAACAAAGGGAAGTCAGATGGAGGAACTCCTGTGAGAAATTAAGGCGTGAGGGTTACCCTGGACATGACATAAGCTGCATGGCCACAACGCCATATGCAATAACTTTTACACAAACTGGGACAGGGGCTCCTCAAGATGAAGGTAACAATGCTTAGCACAATAAGGAAAAATAAGCCAGAGCTCCCATCTCAACTGCTGGCCACACAGAATAGGCCAGTGAAGACCTTCATGTTTGTCTAAACAAATGACACATCCTTGGTGCACAATGTGACCTGCACAGGGATAGGAGATTCCATGGCCAGAAATGATAATGGACTATAATGCTACAAAAAGAGGAGTAGAGAATTTAGACAAAACATTACACTGGATGCTGGCCACAGGCAATTTTTTCAACATATTGAACATCTCCTAAAAAATACTTTTGTCATCTGGACAACCTTGAACTGAGACTGGAACAGGGAGAAGGAGACAGAGCCATCTTGGAGGAGCAGGGTAAACCATTGGTGACACCTCACATGCTACTGGGACGACATGTGCCAAAGACCCCAGCATGTACAGTCATTGTGTTAATTCAACAGTCCAATCCACAGAGGAACCAATGACGGCACCTGTAGTGTGTATGCATAGTGAGTGTGTTTGTGTGTCTCACTGTGTGAACTGTACACTTATTACAGGATTGTGTAGAAAATGAAAATATTAAGTTCTGCTTGATAAACACACAGAATGTGATCTGAGAGTAAAGAGTAAACAAGTTATTTACATTGATTGTTAAAATAAAGTGACCATCTGATTTAAAAAAAAGTCCCTCGATAGTACATATGTAGAAAAAATGTAATCATAAATTGAGATTCAACACAATTATCTTTCATGCTTCTCAAAGAGAAATTAAAATACAATGTTTGTAAACTACTGTATTTGTGAAGGACTGAAGTGTGAGGCTATGTAAAACTATCATTGAGTGTACTTCAGTAATGTGTGTAGTGACTTATAAAACCACAATATTACATTATTGCACAGCAGCATCTTCATAATGTCCAAGACCTCAAATCTTTCACTGCTGTACAAAATTATGTTCTGTCCTCCAAGGAAACCCTCAAAAAAAAAAAACACTACATTATTTCCAAAAGGAGACATTTTTACTAATTTTCGTGTTTGTTTTGTGATGAAATATTTTTAAAAATTATTTTAAAAGAGCCTTTAGATAGCACTACTAACATAAGTAAGAAGAACTAATATCAATATTTCAAAATGAGCAGCAGACCCAAAAAAAGACTTGCAGTTAAATTGTTTATTTTCAAAAACTACCCACCATCAAAGGAAAACAGAAAAATCAAAGTATTATAAACTGAAATCAATAGAGTATTAATGCACAATAAAATACAAGTAACAATCAATGTAGCAATAGACAATAATTATACTGATTCATTAAATATGCAGTTTACTTTAAGTTTCATTTTATCTCGACATTCCTGAGTGAAAAGTTCCATATCATCCCTAAACTGAAAAATAAATACAAAGGGTTCTTTTGCCAAAATTAAATCTTCAGTTTCGACTGCATCGATGATGTCCTGGAGAGCTCGGCTTTGGTCCTCCTCCTCCATCTCCAGAAAATGGGGCTCAGACACGGCACCTCTGAACAACCGTCTATGTTGGCGCAACCATTTTACTGCAGTGTGGAGGTCCTTTTTTATTAGTGGTTCCTTTAGATAAAAGACCACAAAGAGAATTAAACAAAACATGTATTTCTACATGCCTATTTAAATAATATTAGATATTAACTGTATACCTCCTCACCTTTAGTGAACGCCTTTGTCCTGTACAAAATATTCACACGTTAGCCACAGAGAAAGAGATAACTTCCAACAGCAAAATTCTCCAATAGAATAAAGCACCAGCACCTCCTGATCAAGGGTAAATCACACTGCCATGCAGAGGGAAAAAAACAAAGAACATTAAAACCAGTAACAGATATTAACAAATAATCAGAGACATAAGTGAAAGCTTACAGCTGTGAAGTCAAATGGCGCATTCAAGACAAAGTGCAGAGCATACTGTGGAGCACACAGAAGAATTATTTCAAATTAATATTTAATCTATTTGCATACAGTACAGTGCACACTCTACTTACTGCAATTTATTTATAGTGGTTCTAAAGTATTCCCAACCTAAAAAATAAGTTTCTTTGATTTTCTCACCATCAACATGAAAACTCCACAATCCACTCACCCAACCAACTGCTGTGGAAGATTCCGAAATTGAAATGGATTCATATCACCTACTGCAAGTTACAAAACAATGACCATTACTTGTAGTCCTCTCAATGACATCCCTATAAACTAACCTTGTTTTTAATTAGTATCCATGTGCCTGAAGATATTCGTTTTGTCTTGTTACTGTAACAAAAACAAATAAGTCTTTCACATACAAATGTAAATATCCAATATGTGCTGATAATTAGGTAGAGTAAGAAAATCTTGATGTAAGCAGAATACAAGCACAACTTCTTAAAGTAGGCGTGTGTTGTTTATCAATATTAGTGTGACTGCATTTTGCATGTGAATAACTTAAATATTTACAATACACACTTGAATTAATTAAAAAAAATTTGCAATGCTTAGAAACTTAAAACGTAATTAATATCAACCTCATTGTTTTAAATATTACATGTACACATAAATTGGTGATCAAAATTAGAGAACATTTATGAACACTTATTTTTTTCAAATATTGTTAATCTTAACTATGCAAAATGATACAGGTGATCACCAGTACCTAATAATTCAATACGAAATACAAAATTTGCAGAAAGAAAATAAAAAGAAAGCAAAACAGGGGTGATATATACTATGCATATTTCCTGGCTCTTGTAAGCTCTTCAGCCACTGTATTTTGAATTAAATTAAGTCTGTTATCAGCCACAAAGCCTTACGGTGATCCATGTAGAAGTAATAAAAGCACGGATAAGTTATTTAGCATCATGGAATGCTAACATAATCTAAGTTTTGCAATATTTCTTAAGTAAAATGAAGGCTACTCTAGATACATGTTTAGTATGTGTATCAAATGAAAGATCATCATTCTGTAGATATACCCAAGTTTAGAATTAGTGTATTAGTGTGTTGTGAGTGATAGGGGTGCCATCTACAGACATGTTACATTCAGATTGACATTTTTACCAGCTTTCGAACCAATGACTAGCACTTCTGTTTTGTTAGAATTCAACAAATGAAAATTTCAAGAAATCTACTTTCTACTAGGTAAACCTCTATTTTAGAACACTGAGATTGTTCATGCAGTTGATCAGATGAATATCATGGTCTATTGTATCAAATGTGACACTTACTGTAGATTTAATACTATGGGCCTAAAAATGCAACCATGGTCAGTGGAGTGCAAATCATTGAATACTTTGACTAAAGCAGTACCTGGGTAAAAATGTTACAAGAGATTACTTTTATTTGCAAAAATACAGAGAACCGCTTACCTACACCTTTCTCTAAATTTTAGAAATACAAGAAAGATTAGAAAATTGGTCTATAATTTGATAGATCACAGTTAAAAAGATTTTTTTTTACCTTAAGAAGAGGTTATTAGCCAGATAAATAATGTAGGTACATATCCAAGATTTAAAAACTAATTTATAATACTTAAATGTGGCTTACCAAATAGAAAGTAAAGGATCTTTCACAAATGTAGTAAGATTTAGACTTGTTAACAAATGCACCAAATTCTGAACATTCAATTTGGGCAAAGGATTTAAATTTCTCAGATTTCTTAAAAGCAACATCATTTGACACTACTTCACTGGCTAAATAAGAAAACATAATTTATTATAAAGTGGTGTAGAATTTTAAAGCTTATCCCTAGATTACTTTTTCATTTAAAGACTTAATGTTCACTTCTTAACCAAACAGGAATATGTTTATTGTTTCATTTTCATTAAAAAGTCGTGCCCACCCCCAAAAAAGAAAAGAATTAAAAGTTAAATAAACACTACGTTAACATTCGTTAGGAAATGAATGGATGGATGGCTGGATGAACACAATTTATAAAATGTATAACAAACAATAAAATGGAACTTAAAAGATCTTAATTTAAGTTAAATATCGTCTTAAAGTACTGCGAATTTTCCGTTCATCAAGAACATAGACTGAACTTTGGGCAAAATGCATTTTTATCGTATTTTGCTGACAATGCAACATTAAGTGTCGATTTCCCCAGTTTTTACGAGGCAAACCACCGTAACCAGTGTTGCAGTCATTAACAATTAGCTCGCCAGCCAAAGATTACATACATGTAAACGTAACGTTAACTTTTCAAAATGTTTTGCAAAATTTACAGTTTTATAATTATAGTTAAGAATAACAGTAATAATAATAATAACAATACCGTGCAGTTTTCTGTCATATTTTGTTCGTGCTCGAAAATGCTGTGTTCTTGCTAAAAACTAAGACTTGCTGTGTTCGATAAATGGAGGCGTTGTTTTCGCTTTGCCTAGAAATGGAACCGTCACTTCCGGGTCTAAAACCGCGGGTCTACAACTGTGGGTCTGAAACTGCGGTGACGTATGGTGCTGTGGCTCTGCAAGTGGATGCTTCTCGGACATGGAGACAGCGAGTGACATCATCCATTCCGCTGTTGCTAAGTTACAAACACAGCACCCTGAGGCGCTTGTGCTAATCGCTGGAGACTTTAACCATGTGACGCTGGACAAAACATTACCTGCCTTCTCCCAGTATGTGGACTGTAACACCCGGGGAAATAAGACTTGATTTACTGTATGCAAACGTTAAAGACGCATACAGCGCCACCCCGCTGCCTGCGCTTGGGAAAGCAGATCATAACCTGGTTCTGCTTCAGCCTCACTACAAACCAAAAGTGAGGGTCCTACCTGCAACCACATGATCATTCAGGAAGTGGACCCTGGAGGCTGAGAATACTCTGAGAGAATGTTTTGGAACTACAGACTGGGATATCCTGCAGGGATCACATAGTGAGAACATTGAGGAAGTTGTTGACTGCACTACTGACTACATCAACTTCTGTATGGACATTGTAGTTCCAGTAAGAACTGTACACTGCTATGCTAACAACAAGCCATGGATTACAAGTGACATCAAGGGCCTTTTGAACCAGAAGAAAAGGGCTTTTAAAGGCGGTGATCAGCATGAGCTCAAGCGCGTGCAGAAGGAACTCCGAGTCCAGCTCAGGGCGGCAAAGGAGCAGTACAGGAGAAAGCTGGAGCAGAAGTTGCAGAATAACAGCATGAAGGAAGTGTGGGATGGGATGAAGATTATCACTGGCTGCAGCTCGAAGCGGGGTACCACCATCGAGAGAGACGTGAAGAGAGCAAACCAAATGAACAACTTCTTTAACAGGTTTGACCACCCTAATCCACTCTCACTCTCACCTCAGAGTACTGCACCCTCCACACATCCTTCTGCTGATTCCAGCATAGGAGAGACATCCCCACCCATAATTACAACAGCACAGGTGAGCAGGGAGCTGAGGAGACTTCGTGCCAGCAAAGCAGCGGGTCCAGATGGAGTATCGCCACGACTGCTGAAGGTCTGTGCATCGGAGCTGGGGGGTCCTCTACAGCGCATCTTCAACCTGAGCCTGGAACAGGGGAAAGTCCCGAGGCTTTGGAAAACATCTTGCATCACCCCAGTCCCAAAGGTATCACATCCTAGTGAGCTGAATGACTTTCGGCCTGTTGCTCTGACATCACATGTGATGAAGACCATGGAGAGGATACTGCTTCACCACCTTAGGCCACAGGTTCAACACGCCCTTGACCCTCTGCAGTTTGCATATCAGGAGAAGGTGGGAGCGGAGGATGCCATCATCTATATGCCTCTCCCACTTAGACAGAGGCAGTGGTGCTGTAAGAATTATGTTTCTAGACTTCTCTAGCGCCTTCAACACAATCCAACCTCTGCTCCTTAGGGACAAGCTGACAGAGATGGGAGTAGATTCATACCTAGTGGCATGGATCGTGGACTATCTTAAAGACAGACCTCGGTATGTGCGTCTTGGGAACTGCACGTCTGACATTGTGGTCAGCAACACAGGAGCGCCACAAGGGACTGTACTTTCTCCGGTCCTGTTCAGCCTATATACATCAGACTTCCAATACAACTCGGAGTCCTGCCATGTGCAAAGTTCGCTGATGACACTGCTATCGTGGGCTGCATCAGGAATGGGCTGGAGGAGGAGTATAGGGACCTAATCAATGACTTTGTTAAATGGTGCGACTCAAACCACCTACAACTGAACACCAGAAAAACCAAGGAGCTGGTGGTGGATTTTAGGAGGCCCAGACCCCTCATGGACCCCATGATCATCAAAGGTGACTGTGTGCAGATGGTGCAGACCAATAAATATCTGGGAGTGCAGCTGGATGATAAATTAGACTGGACTGCCAATACTGATGTTCTGTGAAAGAAAGGACAGAGCCGACTATACTTCCTTAGAAGGCTGGCGTCCTTCAACATCTGCAATAAGATGCTGCAGATGTTCTATCAGACAGTTGTGGCGAGCGCCCTCTTCTACGCAGTGGTGTGCTGGGGAGGCAGCATTAAGAAGAAAGACGCCTCACGCCTGGACAAACTGGTGAGGAAGGCAGGCTCTATTGTTGGCATGGAGCTGGACAGTTTAACATTTGTAGCAGAGCGAAGGGCGCTCAGCAGGCTCCTATCAATTATGGAGAATCCACTGCATCCACTAAATAGTATCATCTCCAGACAGAAGAGCAGCTTCAGCGACAGACTGCTGTCACTGTCCTGCTCCACTGACAGATTGAGGAGATCGTTCCTCCCCCAAACTATGTGACTCTTCAATTCCACCCGGGGGGGGTAAACGTTAACATTTAACATTATACAAAGTTATTGTCTGTTTTTCACCTGCATTATTATCAATCTTTAATATTATTTATTGTATCAGTATGCTGCTGCTGGAGAATGTGAATTTCCCATTGGGATTAATAAAGTATCTATCTATCTCTATCTATCTATCTAGTTTGTGCTCTGCCTTTTTTTTCTTACATCCTGGCACTTGTGGCTTAATGTGCCATTATGTAGAAGTACTGTATAAATAGTGAAAAGAGTTTTGTCATTAAATATTAGCTTCCTAGAAGGCAAGACTGTGCCTGTTTGCGTTAAACTTAACATTGCACATCAGACAATAAATATGAAAAATCCAGAAAATTACTTCTAAAAAAGAAAAGATAGCCATCTGGGAAAAAATAAAAATGTAGAATGTATACAAAAAGAAAAAAAGGAAAAAAAATCTAATGCAGAGAGATAAAGAAAATTAATTCTTTTGTTTTGTTGAAATGTAATACTGTTTATTATTGCTAAGTACATAATAAAAAGAGAAAAAAGAAAACTGTACTGCTTGGGTTTGGTATTTTTGTTATGTCCTTGGTATGGATATGTTAATAGCTGAGGCTCTTTTTAGTTAATAAACTAAATAGTTTATAGTTAAGGCTGTTTTTGTTTGTTTTGATGTTCGAATAGTGCACAACCGAAGGAAAAAATATGCATAAAAATTCCACTTTCTGACCATTTGTTTTGTTTACTGGTGATTGCCCATTTTCTCCACTGACAGCCACAGACACATATGATGTCATTTAGTCATGTGGTTTGACAGTCATGATCATGTGATGGGCCTGTCACATCAAGTTAGCAGCAATTTTTATTTAGACTATATACAGGTATACTGAGCTGGAGGCATGGTAAGACCATCATTTCCTCTGATCTTTTTTGGAGATGCAAGACTTATTTTGACATCCAATTTCCTAATCATGACCAGTACTTTTAAGCCCTTTTTCTGGGAGGTTATCAACATACTTTTCCCTTATATTTTTCAGCATGTTTTGTTGTTTTGTGCTGCAGTGTATCCTGTGTAAGGCTGTTGTCTGTTGTGTTCTAATGTTCACTTAGAAGATAGTCATCTAGGTAGGCGCCTATATTGGCTATATTAGACCTGGGGTGTGAAGCAAGCTTTTTTTAGTTCATTGTAGCGCAGCCTGTTGCCTTCTATTTTCTCAGGTTAGTGTTAGTGACTATTACGGTATTATACCCCTTGCTGTTCCACCAAAATTTCTCTCTTGCTGGGCCAGACATGATTCCCAAACAAGAATGCACAACCTGATAAAATGTGTGTAGTGAAGGTTGGTCTCGTCCGTTTATAGGAGATGGACGTCTGAAGCAGAGCTCCGCTAGCAGCGGCTTTATTTTCCCACGTATTTCATATTATTTAGAGGTATCCTGTATTTAATCCGACCAAAGAACTTCCACTACAATATACAAGCATGAGTAACAAGAAGAAAAGTCAGAAAGAACCGGAAAAGAAACTTAAAGCCGCTTCAAAGTCTGGACAGACATCCGGCCCGAGTGCAAGGTATGGCCTCTCGGAGACTGACCTGGAACAGGCAGACGAATGCACAGATCTCCTGGGACCCCGCTCCATTGTATCGTCTCCAGTCGAGAGTGAGAGTGAAAATGGGAGCAAAGGTGCTAGTGATACAGGTCGTGCTGGATCGCCGATTTCTGAGGATCATTCGAGACTAGAAAAGACCCTGCAGGATGTGCTCTCATCTACTCATCACGAGCCCGCAGCACCTGCTGTAACAGGAGCTGCATTTCCACTCGTGGAGCACGAAATCCGAAGCGAACTGTCCGAATTGAAAGAGATAATTGCTACACTGGCTGCCGCCATGGCTACGGCCATAAATGAGCTTAAGAAGGATAACAAGAATGAGCTTAAGAATGAGCTTAAGAAATCTAACATTGAGCTTAAGAACGAGCTTAAGAAGGATATCATAGAGATTAAAAAGGATAATAAAGACCGGGAAACGCGTCTATTTAAACGTTTTGACGTGAACTTTAAAGGCATGTTGGAGATATTAGAGGAACACATCGAAGAAAATAGATCCAAACTGAAAATGCTTGCCGACCAGATTAATGATGTTACAGATCAGCTGGATGACGTTAAGCAGGCATTCACAGCTCGAGTTGAAACAGCGGAACAATTGGCGTCTAATGCCGATGAAAAAGCCACAGCTGCGAATTCCGAATGCAAAAAAACTTGGAGACAGACTTGCGGCCCTGGAAGATGGGTACAGAAGAAATAATATAAGAATTGAGGGTATACCTGAGAAACGAGAAAGCCCAAGCCCAGTGAAATTTGCAGTAGAATTACTGTCTAAAATAATTGGAGATGATTTTAAACTCGACATTGATATAGCAGCTGCTTATCGCACATACAGGTCAAGTACCTTTAAACCTAGGTCTTTTATTGTCCGCTTCGAGCGACTACGATGTAAGCTTGATGTGATGGCACTTCTCAGACACAAGCAAGACATTATATTTGAAAATAATCTTATTCGTATTTTCCCCAACTTCTCACCATTAACAGCTGTAAAACGTGCAGCCTACTTTGACATTAAAAAGTTGCTACGGAAAGCCAATATCAAATACAGCCTCTTGTATCCCGCCAAAATGAAAGTGGAAGTTCAAGATCAATATTATATTTTTTCAAGCAAGGAAGAAGCTGAAAAGAAATTAAAGAAGCTGTTTCCGACACTCTTTTGAAAGTTAATAAGGAGCCGTATTCTATCAAGGCATGGGAAGGACCTATCATCTGCTCTCTGATCCACTTTTAAAGAGACTGGTATTATAATTATACATCCTTTTCTTTATCTGGACATTATATGTTTATGTCTTAATTAGAGTTATAGACGTGAGTGTGGAAGTGTGGAAGTAATTAAAGTAGGACTTGTTTTTTTAACTACCTTAAAGTAGACTGTTTAACATCATACTCTGGGTTTATTGCTATTTCTACTATTACATTACTATTACATATATACTATTACATTATATTATTACACTAGGAATTACCATGTTTATCCTAGACTACTTTTTAAAATCATTCCCAGGGTTTATTCTTTTTTTTTTTATCTTAATATCTTAAAATTGCTGAAGATTATTTTAAGCTTAAAGACTGTTAATGATTATATTTTCAGTAGATAGTATTTAGAATTCAGCTGCAATAGATATCTCTTTGTTTTAACTCTCTAACGCCGCTGCGGGGTGGGGATTGTTTTGTTTTGGACGTGCTCTGTCTCTTTGTATGTCAGAGGACCAGGACATCGCAAAGTGGGATCAAGCCTCATGTGGGGAGGCAAAATGGGGGGGGGGGGATAAAGGGGGGAGAGAAGGAGAGCAGGCTATATCTAATCTATTCTTCTAATCCCTATGACTATAAGTATCAATGCAACAATAGGCTAAAATGCAATAACTCATGGGGAATCTTGAAACTAAGATTAAAACTGCCTCATTACCAGTTAAGACTATAAAATGACATTAAAAACTCAGAATCAAGGTCTCCATGATGGGACAGTTAACTTTGTGAGCTGGAATGTTAAAGGCCTGAATCACGAATTAAAGAGAAAGAAAGTATGCTCTCACCTAACAGGCTTAAACGCTAAAATAGTATTTTTACAGGAGACCCACTTACTAAGCAAGGATCAGTTCAGACTACAAAAAGACTGGACTGGCCAAATGTTCCATTCTAGCTTTATAAAGAAAACTAGAGGGGTGGGAAGTCTCATACACAGAACAGTTCCATTTGTAGCATCAGATGTAGTATCGGACCCTGAAGGGAGATATGTGATGGTCATGGGCAACTTATATAACAGTAAAATGATTTTGATAAATGTGTATGCACCCAATGTCGATGATAAGGAATTCATGCAAAATCTATTTGCATCCATTCCCAATGTGAACATTCATAAAATTATAATGACTGGGGACTTTAATTGTGTTTTAAATCCACTTTTAGATAGGACTCCTGTGACGGGGGGACGACATCTAACACTGCAAAGACAATTACACAGTTTTTAAATGATCACAACTTATCAGACCCCTGGAGGTTTCTTAACCCAAACTCAAGAACATATTCGTTCTACTCACCAGTGCATTATAGCTACTCAAGAATTGATTATTTTTTTATATATAATAATTTCCTGCCTACAATTAAATCTTGCAAATACGACACAATTGTTATCTCCGACCATGCCCCTCTTGTCTTGGAGCTAAAATCATTAAGCCCCTCACACTCACCTCGCAGATGGTGCCTTAACCCTCTTCTAGTGGCAGACGAGAACTGCACAGAATTTATATCCAAACAAATTAGCTTCTTCCTAGAGACAAACACACCCACAGAGGTTTCTGCTGGAACACTCTGGGAAACTCTAAAGGCCTTCTTAAGAGGACAGATTATTTAATTTCTTTCCCACAGAAATAAATTAGAAACCAAGAAAGTGTCAGAGCTAAGAAGCGAAATTACTAGAATAGATGAAGAACAAGCCAGGTGTCCAAGTGAAGCTCTCCACAGGAAAAGGCAGGCCCTGCATACAGAACTTAACATCTTAATAACTAAGGAAACTGAACAACATATTTATAAGTCTAGACATCATTACTATGAACACAGAGAAAAAGCTAATAAGCTTTTAGCTCAACAAATTCACAAACAAGAATTTCGCAATGCCACACCAGTAATCACCAACACGAATGGAGAAGAAATTATTGACCATAAAAATGTAATGCACACATTTAGAGATTATTATAAATCCTTATATTCTACTGAGCTCAAAGAAGACAACACACAGTCTAATGCATTTCTGGATACATTACAGACACCACAAATAGATGCTTTAAGAGCTGAGGAACTGGATAAACCTCTAACGCTAAAAGAATTACTAGATGCTATAAAGTCACTTCAAAGCGGGAAATCAGCAGGCCCTGATGGTTACCCCGTAGAATTTTATAAGAAATTCTCCACTCAGCTAGCTCCCCTCTTATTGGCAACATTTACAGAAGCTAGAGACAACCAAATATTACCTCAATCATTTCGTCAAGCATTAATCACTGTCTTTCCTAAACAAAATAAGGACTTGTTACAATGTGCATCATACAGACCAATTTCACTCCTGAATAATGATGTTAAGATACTCTCAAAAATTCTAGCTAGTATAAGTAATAAGTAATATCACAGGATCAAACTGGATTTATTAAAGGCCGACATTTTATCTTCCAATCTCCGACGCTTGTTTAATGTTATATATTCACCAGCAAAATCAAACGCCTCAGAGATATTACTATCATTAGACACAGAAAAAGCATTTGATATGATTGAATGGAACTAGCTTTTCACTGCATTGCAGAAATTTGGGTTTGGCCCGAATATTTGTGCATGGATCAAACTACTGTATACCAATCCAGAAGCCTCAGTTTGTATTAATAACATTTGCTCAGACTACTTTAAGCTAGAACATGGTACCA
The DNA here is from genome assembly GCF_900747795.2 of Erpetoichthys calabaricus. Lineage (NCBI taxonomy): Eukaryota > Metazoa > Chordata > Cladistia > Polypteriformes > Polypteridae > Erpetoichthys > Erpetoichthys calabaricus. The sequence goes on from NC_041398.2 coordinate 176,055,878, forward strand.
GACAAGGATGTCCCTTATCGCCACTGCTGTTTGCAATCGCCATTGAACCACTGGCAGTTCACTGCCGAAATTCTTATCAGATAAAGGGGACTGTCAGAGAAGGACTGGAACAGAAAATTTCTCTATATGGAGATGATATGGTTTTATATATATCAGACCCAGAAAACACTGTCCCTGCAGTTTTAACAGCACAAACAGAATTTCAAAAGATAGCTGGTCTTAAAATTAATCTGAATAAAAGTATACTCTTTCCAGTGAATTCACAAGCATATAATATTAGATTGGACACCCTACCTTTTACCATAGCAGATCAGTTTAAATACCTAGGGGTAAATATCACAAGTAAACATAAAGCTCTTTATCAACAAAATTTTGCCGTCTGTATGGAAAAAATTTAAGCAAGACTTGCATAAATGGTCAACCCTTCATTTCACTCTAGCCGGAAGAATTAATATTGTTAAGATGAATATCCTTTCTAAACTTCTTTTTTTATTTCAAAACATTCCAATATTTATCAATAAATCGTTTTTTAAACAGTTAGATTCAACAATAACCTCATTCATTTGGAACTCAAAACACCCACGTATCCAAAGAGCGACCCTACAAAGACCTCAGGCAGACGGTGGCATGGCTTTACCTAACTTTCAGTTTTATTACTGGGCAGCAAACTTACAAGCCATAAAAACCTGGACACAAATAAATGAACATACACAGGCTTGGTCCGCAATAGAAGTAAAATCCTGTAGTACTTCTTTATACTCCCTGCTCTGCTCTCCAATAAATGCAAGTTATCACAAATATACTAATAACCCAATTGTGCTTTACTCACTTAGAATACGGAACCAACTTAGAAAGCATTTTAAGATGGAAAATCTTTTTTCTGTGGCACTTCTGCAAGAGAACCACCTCTTTCAACCCTTGCAAACATATCCAGTTTTTAATACCTGGAAAAGTTTTGGGATTAAAATGCTCAGAAATCTTTATATAGACAACATATTTGCATCTTTTGAACAATTACGTTCAAAATTCAACCTCCCAGCTACACATTTCTTTAACAAAATTTCTAATTTGAAGATAGTGAAACAGAAATTGCCCGATTTCCCCCACCTCGCACCCTCCATAATGGTGGAAAAAATACTGCTCAATTTCGAGGAATTAAACACCATTTCCGCATTATATAAAACCCTATTAGAGTCCCTACCATTCAAAGATCCAAGAGGACATTGGGAAGAAGATCTCTTAATCAATATATCAGAAAAGGAGCGGAAGGTAGCAAAGCAGAGAATTCACTCAAGCTCCATATGCGCAAAGCATAGAATTATTCAACTAATAAATTATATATCGAGCCCATCTGTCTTGCTTAAAACTGTCCAAAATGTTTCCAGGGCAAGATCCAACCTGCGAATGCTGCAACCAAGCTCCTGCCTCACTGGGTCACATGTTCTGGGCCTGCACCAAACTAACATCATTTTGGACCAAAATTTTTAAGTGCCTTTCAGACCGCCTTGGGGTCACAATCCCTCCTAACCCATTAACAGCTGTGTTCGGTGTTCTTCCAGACGAACTTGAAGTGGAGAAGGACAAGCAGACGGTGATTGCATTCACTACACTTTTGGCACGTAGACTTATTCTGTTAAATTGGAAGAATCCTAAGTCTCCTCTGATAAGTCAGTGAGAAACCGATGTTTTTTATTATTTGAAATTGGAAAATATCAAACTCTCAGTTAGAGGATCTGTACAAAATTTTTTCAAAACCTGGCAGGATCTAATCAATATTATTTTAGAATAAGAGAAATAACTATTACCGCATTTAATTCCCTTTTCCATTTTTTATTTACCTATATATTTATTTCTCCCTTTCTTTTATTTATTGTTGTTTTATTAAAAAGCCCTAAGCAATTCTTCTTTGGCTTAGCTCTCCTTCTCAGGGGTGGGGTTTGATATGTCTTCAATTTTGTTTGGTTATAAATTGATCTATTTGTATGGAATGATTACAATAAAAATTAATAAATAAAATATAAAAAAAAAAAAGTGTAGTGAATAGCAGCAAAATCCTGCCCTGTAAAGGCTATACCCACAAGGCATCTTCCTAAAACACCCACCTGCAATTTTTTTAGTCTGTGTGTCTCAAACTGCTGACAGGATTTCAAGAATACAGCAAAAGATGGTAAACAAAGTGTTGATCATGAGAGAAAGTAAAAGGCTAAAATTGCTGTCATCCATTCAGGATCTCAGTAGCACTGCAACAGTGGAAACAGACAGACACACATACACACACACACATAGACCACTGCAGCAATTGGACTCCACACGTTTGAGAAGTGCTCCTGTCTACTATAATTTCTTTCTGTTATTGTGGCTAATGCGACGCTATATGACATAACAAGAGCAAATAGAGTTTAGGTAAGCATTGTGGTCTATAGATATACAATGTACCAAAACACTGTGGCTATTCTGGCAAGGCATACTTTCATTTACAATTAGACAGTAATATTAAACTTTTTTAGTTATTCATTTAGACAGGCAGTCAAAAGTTGGATGCTGTGCAATCTCATCTGTACATCAATTGGTGGTATTAGTCAGATTTGTTGATTTGGGTGCTTTGAGTACTGACATCTGTATCTCCTGTGGCTCATTGTTATCAGCTCTCCTACAGGCAGTCATTTTGACGGAGTGTGACACAACATTTAATTCAAATGCATATTTTGTAGTTCATATTTTCGTGAATATAGCTGCCAGTTCTTTTAAGCTCACATTAACTCAAAACAACAGATAGCACCACACAGCACTTGCGACAACATATCACTTGTGTTTACCATTCATCCATTGATGCCCTTGATTGCCAGTTTATAATCTGATGCTACAGAAAAGCTTTTCCCTTGCATCAGGTTATGTTTATTTTTAAAACGTGGAATATGCTGTCTGCACACGCAACACACATTTATATGTCTAGTAGGGTTTTTTAGGAGACTTTTTGACTGTACACAGTTCATTATAAACAGAAGTTTGCTCTCTGTCAAACCAGGTTAACAAGAGCACCTCTGATCTTTGCACTTCAAAACCGTTGCCCTTACTTTGAGTGTCGCCTTCATGAGGCATTGGATTAGTGTAAAAATTGTTCCCACTACGTTTTAAGCAAATTTCACTCATGCTTGTCTCCAGATGTATATATTATATTACAGTTGCTGACTAAAATCAATTTACTCAGCAGCATCTTTAATGTTATTATTTGTATTGTTACATGCCTGCTGGTTATATGTGGTTTTTATTAATTAGATTGTGTATGCAAATGTTTACCTCTCTTCTGGGTGAAAAAGTTATAATTTGCAGCATCTTGACTTAGACCTTGTTACGGTGAAGCCGAGTTTCTCGTCTTTTTATGTATTTTTTTCCTTGTGTTATAAATATTTTTTAAAAATATTGTAATAGATTATTATTGACATTGTTATATTTTTTTCAGTGAACATTTTGTTTAGATTTTTGTTTATGTTAATAATTATTCTTTAAGTCACGTGCTTTGTGCACTGTATTTTGAGCCACAAGTGCTATTTAAGAGCCCAGTAGTTCATGAGATGGCTGCTCCGGCATTAGTTTCAACTTCTATCTTTCAACTGTATTTTTTAATCTTTAATTTTGGATTTTGTAAGTGATCTTCTATTTTGATTCTTTGGTTGTAGAACTTTGCTTTTTGTAAAGGATTAGATTATTGGGTTTGTGGTTCGGAATGCCTTTAAATGCAAACCAAAGCAAACTAAACCAATTCAGATTTATTTTTACTCGTCATGTCACTCAGAAGCAACTTATTTGCTTAATTTCTTTGCCTAGATGAATTTATTTTATTCTGCTACTCTTTGACAAGTTAATTGAATGTTGATCTCCATCTTTCAGTTGCGTATAACTGATTGTGATGATAGTATAGAACTAATCACACATGCACAAATATAAAAACAATTTTAAAGCACTGGATAAAGTAAACCACACACTAGCGACTATTTCCAGTCACTAGGAAGCCTGCTAAATGAAGAATCACATTTTGTCTAGCACATTTAATAAAGCAAGAAATTTTATTTTATTCATATTAATTTGGCAAGCATGGATATTTTGTGATTTTGTGATATTAAGTGATTGTAAGAATTAACCACTTTGCCAATTTTAAATATGTATACTTAAGTTTAAAGAGCACAAAGCAATTTGAAATGCGATTCATCTGACAACTACTGATGGAAACTGACAGCTGTTTGCAAACCTTTCTAGACTCCTCCTGCATTATTTTCACTTAGTTTGCAGTGACAATTAAAATAATCATAACTTTTCATTGTGCTAGATTTCTTGAAATGTATATAGTAGGAAAGAAGAATCTTAGACTAAAACAATGACTGTAGAAATGATGAATATACTGAACCATTGTAGCAGTTCTGTCATCATAATAAATGCCTGTCAACACAGACGAAACACATGCCCTAATGACTGTATACCACATTAAGAGCTTTTACCAAAATGTTCCAGACTACTTTCACAGGAAAATATCAAATTTTTTCAACTATAATAAAAGAAAAACTGCAGCTTTATTGTTAAAAATTCTGCTCTGGCCATATTTGAATAGTCTTAACAACTAATATAATGAATAAAAAAGTAGATCCAGTGCAATGCAATTTAAATGACTATCAGTTACATACCAATTACTTCTTTGATTTGGCCACCTGAGGCTGCATAACTCCACTGGCTGCTTTTGACTGCTCTGTGAAGCACTGACTCAAATGAAACCTTTATCATTCCTTTCATCACTTGCACCTCAGGGGTCATTCAGCTGGGAAATGTGAACAGCAGGACATCCAGCTCTTTGCATGTTGCTAAATATGACTTAAATGAGCATTTCATTTTATTGCGAGACAGTTTTATACCAAAATATCTTAACACTGTTTATGCTATTGATTTTTTGGCACTAACTGAGTTGGTGACAAATTTGATTTCTATGAAAGGTTAAAACATTTCACCGCAATCTAAAAGTATCCAATGGGGAACATGCACCTTGATCTTTGTTTTCCATTACTCTCTATTCACTTATTAAATATGCAGTAGCACTGTGGTTACTGAGAAGGGTATCTGCTTTCTAACTGAAATGTTACAATTACAGCAATTTATTCTAAAATACAACATGGTAAGTGTCTATATTTACAAAATACATTCTATTAGAATGGCTATACTAACATACTGCTTTTATTTATTCACTAGTTGATCTCTGTTTAATTAGCTGGTCTGTTTTCCTTCTGTTATTCAACACTCAGAAAAGTGCAACAGCGTGATAGTTACATGTATACAAAATGTAGAAATACTAATAACATTTTGACATCCACTCCTCGTAGAAAGGTGGTGCATGTGCCTCTCATGAAAAGCACCCCAGGTCATTATTTCGTGATTGCTGCAATGTCCTTCACTGCCATCCAATGTCATCATAGCTCTTTTCATGATAGATATGCTGTGTGTCTGATGGATCCAAAGCCCACTAATGCATTGTAGGAAGCCCACACCTTCAATTCTTTGGTTGTGTATGACTTTCAATCACTCTGTGCAATGCACCTCAGTGGTGCAGCAGTGTTCATTGCTGTTCCTGTCAGCAGCGCATGCATCTGTGTTTGTCATGTCAGCAATAACATACATGTTACTGCCTGCCGTGAGAAGGACCCAAAGCCCCTGCTGTGCTGTTTTTGTCAGCAGAGCATGCGTCTATGCTTTTCTTGTCATAGCACCACACACAGCTGTACTTTTCAGCCATGGCATGAGTCTGTGCCACTTCCTGCCACAAGTAGCTGAATTTTTTAGCCGAGGTGGCAAACTAGTCAAATTCATGAGCCATGTTGTGTCATAGCATAAGCTATCGATTGCGACCAAGATCAAGGCTGAAAGCCCTGGGGTCAGGTAAGGTCAGGTCAGGTAAGGATGTAGAGCACGCACTGGTACAGCATGTTGCCGCACCCACCACACGATAAAACAGCTTGGGATCCTGTTTGGCAAACCCTCAGGAAGACATGCTGTCCTGTCCCACCCTCCAGAAATGACCATTGTAAGAGCTGAATTTGAACCCTTGTCCAATGTGCACCTAGCATGTGTCTGAGTCTCATATTCTTCTGAGCTTATGCTTAAAAGCTGATGCTGTTATTTTATTATTCGCTATGATAAATGCATTTTTTGTTATTTTTTATAAAACTTAAGAGAAAATGTTTTATTTTAAGGTATAATCATTGTTCTATTGTGATGCTTAGTGCTAAGTTTCTTGTTGATGTACCCAGCTGGATTATAAATTTGACCATTGTTTGACAAACCATGAGAAACATGCAAAATATCATGCTCATTAACACATCTCTTAAAATGAAAATAATAATAATACATTTAAAAAGTCACTTATACAGTACATCCTAAGCTTAAAGGACTTCCAAAACAACATAGTGGATGGGGTTAATTGTGGTTATTTAAAGTAACAACATTTGTCATGCCGTTAGCAACTGGGTGTAACCATTCATGTTAAAAGTTTTTTGATTATATAATGAATTCCTTTTTTGAGTTATGATCTAATTAATGAATTGTATAAATATGGTGCAGAGGACACTTTTTTCTTTGCAACACTTGCTAATAACATGTGCTGTTGCCTCTTGCAAAAGTTATATAAAGAATAATGATTGACGCTTTCTCCTGCTTATGTTTTATCACTTAAACCGGGGCATTCCGGGGGGGGTGTCTGTGTGAAAATTTTCTTCCACACCAACTATCTGCCACAACCAGGTGTTACATGGGCATCCCCTTGGCCTGGTCCAGCCACTCAGGTCCTCAACAATAAGGATCCTGCAAGCCAGATCACCCTCTGGGAATCGCGCCACATGGCTGTAGTGCTGTAATTGATGCTCCCTCACAATGCAGGTAATGTGCCTCATTCGGGACTCCGTGAACAACCGCGCATTCGACACAAAGTCAAACCAGTGGTACCCAAGGATTCTCCGAAGAGACACAGTACTGAAGGAGTCCAGTCTTTATCTAAGGTCACTAGGTAGTGTCCATCTCAGTTTTTCCATGACAGGCAGACAACACTTAGCATTTTATATACACCGATCAGCCACAACATTAAAATCACTGACGGGTGAAGTGAAAAAACAAATTATCTTGGTACAATGCCACCTGTCAAGGGGTGGGATATATTAAGCAGCAAGTGAACAGTCAGTTCTTGAAGATGATGTTTTGTAAGCATAATGGGCAAGCATAAGGATCTGAGCGACTATGACAAGGGAACAATTGTGACAGCTAGAAGACTAAGTTAGTGCATCCCCAAAATGCTTGGTCTTGTGAGGTGTTTCCAGTATGCATTGGTTAGTACCTACCAAAAGTGGTCCAAGGAAGGACAACTAATTATTCGGCGACAGAGTCCTAGGCACCCAAGGCTCATTGATGTATGTGAGAAGGGAAGGCTAGCCTGTCTGGTCTGATCCCACAAAAGAGCATGAAGAGGTGTATCTGATCCCACTGAAAGTGTCAGAATACACAGTCCATTGCAGTTTTCTGTTTATGGGTCTGTATAACCACAGACCTGTCAAAATGCCCATGCTGACCCCTATCTGCTGCTGCTAACATCTTGGTGCCAGATACCACAGGACGCCTTCAGAAATCTTGTAGAGTCCATGCCTCAGAGCAGTTCTGAGGGTGCGAGGGGGACCTACATAATATTAGGCAGGTGGTTTTAATGTTGTGGCTGATTGGTGTATATAGGTAGATCTTTTACAAATCTCACACATTTTCTTTTTCCAATACACCCCTGATAAGAAAGAGAAACACAGTAACAACCTAGAATATTTCATAAATTAACATTCAAATACAGAATTAAAATGAACACAAATCATAAGTACCCTTGCCAAGTATTAAACTCCAGGCACATTTTACTGGGATGTGATTTAATCCTAGTACTGAAAAGAAAAAAAAATACTTTTGGAACTGGCAATATAGCAATGTAGGTATCTCATTGTTGGACAGCAAACTCCTGTCAACCATTTAACATTTACAGGTATGAGACCTGTAGAGAGAGAGACCACAAGGGCAGTCTGGTGATGGAGTTTTGTTTTTTTAAGTTACAGAGGTTAAGTATATTAAAGGGTAGATCTGTACTTTTTACCTGTGGCATACATAACATTGTAGGTATGAATAAGAACACATACTGTAAATAAATTGAAAATTTGGGGAAAATGCCAGGTAAAGTGGGAAGTTTTGGGGCTGGTAGATGGTGGTAGAATTAATAAATAAACTAAAAGCAGAGGCTACAGCAATGGAGACTGACATAGTTTTACTTTTGGTAAACCTGCTTGGATTTTAACACAGTTTTACAGATTGCCAGACTAATACAGATGAATACAAAAGGAGGAACAAAGACAGATTCTGAGAAATATTAGTAATAAAATAAAAAATGTAACATTTAGTTTTAATATTCACTAAAATTAATCAAAATTGGTAAATATTTTTATGCTTTAGACTTGGTCACCAGTATTTGGTTGTTTTCATCTTTGTCTCCCTTTTATCAGTAACTGAAGCACTAGTGTGGACTGTTTTATTGAGCTGTATCATCTGTTTAGCGTTGTTCTCATTAAATGCAAAGTTTGTTTTTAGTTTTATTTTTTAAAATAGGTAATTTGTTAGCTACTGGTTATTATTTCAAAAGACAGGCAATATCAGGAGGAATGATAGACAGTTTCAATGATTCTGAACCACACCGGAGCCTCCTCATAAGCTACAGCATCAACATATTCTGTGGGTAAGAGAAACAGTGAGGTTAATAAACATGACAAATATAAAATATGATCCCACCTATTTATCATATAGTTTACCAGAAACACATTGGAATCAGTACCATGGTGTGTGGTATGTTTTGAAATGTTATCAAACCATTGTGTAAAGTCTTCCTAACATATGTGCCATTTTAATACCATCCATCCATCCATTGTCTCCCGCTTATCCGAGGTCGGGTCGCGGGGGCAGCAGCTTGAGCAGAGATGCCCAGACTTCCCTCTCCCCGGCCACTTCTTCTAGCTCTTCCGGGGTATAATACCAAATATGAAATTTAAAAAAAAGTGACGTTTGTGGATTTTTTTTTTTCAAAGCAAAAAGAGTCTGGATTTAAGTCAAACAAAGGGGAGATTTCTAATTTTTCAGGCATTGAAGCTAATTAATGCCCCACTTGCTCATTATGGCCATGGGGGATGCCTTAACCAGACTGCTTTTGTGTTTTAGCCAGCCCCAATAAAAGTCACAGCTATAAAGTCTAATTTGAAGGTCCCTAAAGTCCCACTGTCTACCACACTGCTTGGTAGATTATTCCCTATGTGTGTGGTTCTCTGGGTGAAAAAAAAACAATTTATGTGAAATTTACCCTTAACAAGTTTCCAAATGTGTCCCGGTGTTCTTGATGAAGTCATTTTAAAATAACAGTCTTTATCCACTGTACTAAAACCCTTCATAATTTAAAACACCTAAATAATGTATTCTCTTAATCTTCTTTTGCTTAAACTGAAATGGCAACTGAAAATGTCTTTCCATCTTCTGGTCCACCTGTTCTAATTTTAGCATAACTGAAATTATTTATCAGGGTTTCTCTATTTAATTCCCACACATGCTTTATGTGTTACTAAAACTGCCCTTTCCTTAGCTTCCCAGTACTACTCAGGTTAATCCATCAATTTTTATACCGACATTGCCAATGTTCCAACTATATGCAGAAATGATGTCATGAACAAAGGCTTTTCAAATCCCACATCCTGATGTTGTATTGAGTGTTAAAGAAGCTCATTTCTAAGTGAGAGGTGAATTTAGCACAAATAGAAGTGCCTGCAAAGCATCCTCAAAATATCTTCATTACTGTTATTGGTCTCTGAGCTGTCACAATCCAGCTGGAGGAAAGGGAACAAAAACATTTAATTGTCAAAAACAAAGCAAATGCTGTTTACAGAAACATTCCATGCGTTAAAATTAAATATACAAATACTAGAAAGAACTACAAAGTACACAGGGTAAGTAACATATAAAAATGTTGTTTTTGGGTGGAGTATGACCAGCAGAACAAAAAAAGGGAACAAAAAGAGAAAGCTGGCACTCATCTAAATTGACTCGTAATAAGTTTTAAAACAAGTGTTCCTGCTGTTTTCAAGTGAAATAAATCAAACTGCAATATTGAGTTTGGAGCTAAAAATACAAGCTGATGTCAGGACTTTGTTTTTTACATGTTTTTTTATTCGAGTTTGGATTTTGATGAATGGTTTTAATCATTCAGAATTTTGCATTTGCTTTTTGGCTGAGGTGATGCCACATTTTTGCACATTTAGTATTATTGTGTTTCAATCCTGAATATTTGCATATTTATTGCTTGCTGTTTAGTTATTTTTCCACAGTCTAGCTATGCTATTTTGTGTTTTGAAATTTTTATGGCTGTGGCTATACTGTTTATGATTATTACGCCCACTGTAGGTCACGTAGCACAGAATTTGTGTGACATATTTTGTCATCATTCTCCTTCAATTTAGGATGGCTGCACATATGCCTCAGTTACCTGACTGTGAATCAAATCTTCTCAAACAAAAGGCAAACAGCAATACTTTCTAGATTTAGTTAGGAATAAGTGGATCAAGATAGATGAACCATATGGCAGTGTTTCATTTGACTTTGACCTTTGGATAGTGTTTTTGTGTTTGGGTGTGTGCTTTAAGTACTGTGTTCATAACTTCAACCTCCTGGTTATATGTTTTCATTCCAAAAACTATTGTGAGCACTGACAACCTCTAGGTTGCTCATTACACTCATACCTTATGCTTGTGCTATTCCAGCTTGCACATGACCTTGTTTTAACTTTGTATGATCACACTGGTATTTTCAGTCCTTACTAGGAGTTTGTTTGTACAGACAGGCTCTTACTTTCCCATCAGTTTTAACACATTGACTTCTGGATCATTTATTACCAGGACGCTATAGTATAGGTCTATGCCTATATGATAATTAATGAACTCTATCAAAATTAGTAAAAAAAATGTAAATAAATGTATTAGAAAGCAATGGTTTTATTATCAATAATAAGTCTGTCAACAATGTAAAGAAACTGATAATTACTTTCTTTTGACCAGAAGCCTGGCACCACATAAACTGCTGTGTCGTATATATAATGCATTTCGTTGCACTGTCCACACTTGTTGTAACAGCACATTTGGTCCTTGTTGACTGTTTGTGCTCAGTGGGAGGCACAATGTCCATATATTGCTGTCCTGACAGTCATGACGAGTCGGATGTTTTTTGATGAGGAAACGCCTTTAGAGCAGCTGTCCGCAGCAGTACCAGAGCTTACAGGTTCTATATCATCCAATTGATTTTCACTATCTTGATTCACTGTCATTATTATCAAAACAATCATCTTGCAACAATTGTAGTTGTTTCAATACATCAGGAGCTTCATACCTTTCCCGCAATAACATTACTGCTGACCATCTATATATAGTACTCTCGTCCACAAGCTGTTTCATTAAAAAAAAAAATAAAATTCTATGGCTACCCATTAGATGGTAACACTATAGTACATAAACCAGACGCAGCAGAAAGCTGGCTGCTGTATTTCGAGATACAAGTTACATTGTACATTTTGCCATGACAGGCTCAATGTGATATGACTTAATTCATAAATTTATTAAAGCATGTTAAGGTTCTTTGCTTAATGGTATGTCTTCTAGTAACTATAATTACCAAAAGAACACCACAGCACACTATATGCCTCAGCAGACCTTTAAAACTGTTGCTTCGATTACCCACAGGTCATGACTGAGGACATACCTAACAATGCAGGACACTGTCCAAAATGGAGGCAGTACTAAAATACAAAATGGATTGGAAACAAAAAATGTATATAAATAATAAAGTAAAAAGTTAAATGAATAATTCACATCAGAAATCAGAATTCTCTGACAATAACCCCCAAAATGAGCATCACATCATAAAAAATAATAAATTATACTAAACCATAACAATTCCATGCCAACATGTGGTCTTGTTTGATCATCCTTGACCCTAGTAAACAATTGAAGATCACGAGTGACTGAAGCAACATAAAAAAACAAAGAAACTAAATGAGCAAAAGCAGAAAGGTACTGACAATTTCCAAAATCAAAAGTTTCACTGCCAATACTTTGTGTGAAGGTAAGGTCTAGTTCTCCTGGGTCTTCAATATAAAGCTCTTTGAGGTACATCCTGTGTATAAAAATGCGCTATAGAAATAATGTTGTTGTTGTTGTTCAATGCCACTGATCTTTTGCCTAAACTTGGTGAAATTAGCTGATTCTTACCAGTCCACATCATTCGTAACAGCAGGACAAAATCTGGTGAAACCATCTAAAGGAAAGGAACTGACCCTCCTGGACTGGAAGGTGGACGATAATCTAAATCAGACGCTAATTTTTCCAGCAGAAATGATTACATCTAGTCTTAGGGTGGACCTGATCTTGTGGTCAACTTCACAGAAGTCCTTGTTCACCGTGGAGTTAATGGTGCAATGGGAGGCAGCAGTTGATGATATATATGAAAGCAAAATTCTTTGGTATGTAGACATAGCAGCTGAGGCTGAACAATGTGGCTGGTGTACCCAGGTGCTCCTGGTAGAGGTATATGGTGTAGAGGGATGGTGGCCATATCAACAACCAGCTTACTGAGGGGGATGGGAGTACAAGGACAGGCCTTCTGACAGGCCATCAAGTTGCTTTCAGAAGCTGGTGAATGAAGCAGTAAGTGGATGTGGCTACAGAGAAAGGATCCCAACTGGGCTACAACATGACAAGCAAGGGGTAAAAGTGGATGGGAGCACACCTGGAATGCCAGATGGTGCTGTTGAGCCCTGTGGAGGTGTTGTGGGCCTATCAACAAAACAACAATGAAGCAGGGGGCCTAGCTGATGACCCCAATGAAGCAAATACTCTATACCCATTCAAAACATCAAGAAAGTGTCGAATATTGGGATTGTAATATCAAGTCCTATGAGACTGACAGACAAATGGCCACCAGTTGCAACATCCAAGATCCATCATGCTTTAGTTTTATGGTACATTAACAATCACTATTTTATAACATATTGCTTGCATGCTAAATGTATGTGAGAATAGGGTTGTGCTTTTCTCAGGATTGGTAAAGCATAAGATTGCTGCCTGCTTTTGCCAGTATGTGATGCCTAATACCAATGAACACCTGTTAATTTAACCCCTACACTGACTACTGGGAACTACAAACTTTTATCTGTATAAATTTGTACTTTTGGACAAATCTTTGGAGATTTTACTGTATAATTACTGTATACTTATGTACTAATATTACCCATTTCTTTCTATTTTACTTGGTCCTTACTTGATATTTATGGTATGATACATTACTAGCACAGAAACCAGCAGGCTTCTAAAATAACCACTGTTTCAAAAACAATATAATATAGTTAAAAATATACAATTTAAAGGGATGAGTAGTAAAAACTATAAGCTTATAAATAGTATTTCTATTGTCAATCCTGTTCACTTATTTTGTCCAAAGTGATATTTGGTCAAGTTATGATGGTTCCTCATTTTGACAAAATTTTCCCTTAACATTATCTAACTTAATGTTCGTATAGATATTCCTCTGGAAGCAGTAAGGGGAAAGAAGTGATGAATCTACATTATTTGTTAGATGCAGTATATGACCAGTATTCTTCAGTTCTTCTTTTCGTATTGTATTGAAGACACATTTGCTGGTAGCAGTCAGATTTTGAACCAGTCTGAGACAGGTCACTATTTATAAGAATAAGAATGACACAATAGAAAGGAAAGAGAAATTATGACTATATATGTACAACAGCTTTCCTGATTTCTCTACTTCTTTAATAGAAACCTAATATTATTGTTAGCCTGTTAACTTGAATCTTGAATTCCTCTCTGCAAATGTTATAAACACCATCCAAATCTCAGAATTACCTGGTGCGAAGCCTGCCATCCCTTTCTAAACTCCTTTATGGAGTTTCAAAACTCATCAGTTTGATCAGAAGGTGCTCAAAAACATTAGATGTCATGGGTGGCATTTTAAGCATCATTATAGCCCTGCAACTAACTCTGATGTAAAGAACTCCAAATCCATGTTTCTTTTTGATAAAAGCCCTGAGTATCTCATACAGAGTGTCTAAGCCTGGCTCTTTTCCTTATGATACCATTTCATGAATTCAGCTTTTAATGTTAATTCTTACTGTGAAGTCATGGTTTGGTTAACATTCTTCAATAGGATGTTTTTGTGCCCATGTTGTATTCTAGAGGTCTAAAAAGTATTGGGCCTAATGCCTAATGGCCACTTTGTCTAAGATAACCATTTGATTGTCAATTTAAATATCACTTAATGCAGTAACTAAATGTTTACCTTTTTGAGTTATTAAGAATATAGTGTGGGACCTTTAGGGAAAGAGTGATGTAAATTAATTCTTTAATTTAAATAAGAAACTGTAGTGTATGGATCATTGCTTTCCTTGGTTTACTTGATTCCTACCCCATATGAGGGCTTTCACTTTTGATTAAAACTGTCTTTCCTTTCTGTCATTATCACTGACAAGCTCAGGCAGACTCTTGGCCCTATTCATTATTAACTGCCATAATATATGTGGTCATACGCCATTCCATCACAAAAGGCCACAGAAATTAATCCATTAATCAAAAAAGGCACCTGCTGCTTTGAAAAATTTTGTTTTGCTCATGAGAGTGCCACTGCATTGAAATTAATGCTTTAATTAACATTTAGCTTGGCTTATTTGACAGGTACATTGCAGTCCTTCTGGAAAATATCTGGACAATGGCCAAGACATATGTACATTTCCTACAGGTAATGACTGGATGAAATTTTATAGTGTTTTATCATTTTTTAAAATAGCTTCTCAGATAAAAACCCAATTGGCTAATTAAATAAATAATATTTAGGAAATATTATGCTTCTTTATTTTGAAACATACAAGAAGTAGACCGACAGATTGTCACTCTGATCATGTAAGATGTTATTGTTATCTACCTTTATTAAATGACAAGTAACATTCTGCTGTTTCTTATTTTACTTGTAGACACAAAATCCAAAGTACCGTTCTTAACATTTTTTTTTAATTCATAAGGGTAGTTTATTTTTAAAGATTAATTTTTCACTAAAAAAATATTTCCTTTCTGGTCTCTCTGTGACATACATAAGCTGTGGCATATAAAAGCTTTCAAAATTGAAAACAATAGGAAAACCCAGGAGAATTGTGCATAAAATATTGAGCCCAAAACTTGTTGCTGCTAAATCACATTTGAATTTTGTCATGTATATATTTTTTGAAAAACAGAAAACAGTAGAAATATGTTTTATATATATTTAAAAAGCATAGCTTTCACTTAATGAAAAGAGGGCTGCAATCAGAATCCCTCAAACCAAACAGCACATGAAAATGACTGTGGCAAAGTTGCAGTTAAGAACAAAAAAATTGTTTGTTGACATGATTATGTTGGAGATTTAAGAAAGCTATTCTATATAAAAGTTTTGGAGTAATTTTTTGAATTAATTTAATTTACTTTATCTCAATATACATACTTACCTGAAATAAGGGTATAGTCACAAATTATTTTTAATTATGAAAACAAATATGTGCAGAATTTAAATGTTATACTTTTTTCTGTAAGTTCATTTTTTATCTTGAATTCATGTAGCTTTAGTATACAGTACATCAAAGTAGCAAGGTTAACTTAATTGCATCCCATCCACAAAAACATATGCTAGGAAGCTTCTGACTTGGCCTGTGTGGGTGTGTGCATCAGCTGGCTCTTCTGTGAACTTCCAGGGTTGGCCCAGCCATGTACTAGATTCTGCAAGAACATGCTCTGGCACCCCACAACCCTGAATTACTCTGAGGATGACATGTTTTTTCTCAGTACTTGTTAATGACACTATCTGGGCATTTTTTTCAGGTTTTGTAAACACATAGAGCTGACCATGTAATTGTCCATGTAAAACATCTAGACTATATATATATTTATATTGTCACACACGTGCGCATGGGAGGCAGCTAAAGGGCTTCAGTAAGGGCAGTTCCGAGTCATACCGGGATGTGGCAGAGTGCACGGACTCTTTCTCTCCCTTGCCTGCAGACCATTCACGGGAGATTCCACCTGGCCCTCTTGACGTCACTTCCGGGACCGAGCCTATGGAAGAAGACGTTGTCGGCTCCGGCCCCTGTGATGTCACGTCCGGGCTCGAGCCTATGGCTGAAGACCTTCATGAGCCAGACCACTTTGATCTCACTTTCTGTCTTTCCCTTTAAAAGCCTCCACCTTTTCCCTATTCCCTCAGTTCTGTTTTGGACTCGGTTTTGTGCACATCAGTGCTGTGTAACATTCTCACGACTTTGCAGCCAGGATACCAATTATAAGGGTGGCTGACACAAACCTTGCTATGGCTCTTTGTAGCTTTTGTGACAGTGGGATAGTTGGCAGGATGGAAAAGTCCCGGAAGAGAAGGAGACAGGACCTGCAATGTCCACAGGTGGGAGCGTACTAGGGCCGAGTTTTCAGGCTGGGAGGGTGTCCCCTGGTTCGGCAAGACCCGGTGCGGGCTCCACTCCTGGCACGCTTACCTAGGCAACCTAGAGAGGCCAGGGAGTGTGTGGGAGGGGCTCACAGAGTTGGGCTGCTCCGGAGGGGGGAGGCAAAAGGGGCTTATTATGCTCTCTCGGAGGAGAGTGCCCGCCTCCCTGTGAAACCAGAACCCCACTTACCACCTAGGGGTGCCCAAGACTGGCAGGTGAGTAAAATAAGAAACTGGAGGTTGAACCCAGAGTGGCTGACCCACAAACAAGCCTGGTCCTTCTGGGCAATGGTAGGGCAGTGGTTACGGCCACATGAGAATAAGCCCTACCAAATAATAAACCATGTAGCCTGCTATCTGCTCCTGAAAGTGCTTCCTCGTGGCTTCACCCAGCCGGTCTGGGATAAGCAGTTTAAGAACATGGCAGAGCTCATAGAGCTTCTGGAGACACAAGGGATGGCCTCACAATCTGAGGGAGCAGAACCGTCTCTTTGTCGAACTCAGCTGGAGTACGTTCCAAGACATAGACCACCCATCCCCCAATCCCAACCCCCAGACCCCCCCCCCCCCCCCCCCCCGTATGTCCCGGAGCTTGTGCCGACATCCCCGGAGTTGCGGGCATGCAAACTGCTTGGAAGCGAGGAGGTATGCAGGTGGAGAGGGAGGAGGGGTTGAAGAGCTCTGACTAACCCGTTGGCGGTCCCACACACAGGCGTGGTAATCGTAAACGGGTACAAGACCACAACCTTATTTGATTCCGGTACCAACATTATCATTGTTGCCCGCCGGTCTGTGCTGCTGCGACAGTGGTTATGGATTAAGACCAGTATAGCCTGTGTCCACGGAAAAATCCACTGGTACAGTTCCGCCACTTGTATCGTCAGTTACGGAGGATCAGTACGGAAAGTAACCGTGGCTGTCCTTCCGAATCCACCACATCCGGTGATACTAGGGCGGGACTGGTCTAAAATTAAAAGCGGTGAGACACATACCACTCCTGGGTTGCATTTAGGCCTAGTTATAGATGGAGATGAGCAGTCTCAAGCTGCCTCCACGCCATGTAACCAGCTGGCAGAGAGAGACAAAGTGGCCTCCCTGAGTGACGTGACAACTTCCAGACCATCGCGGGCCAATACGTCCTCCACCACCGCCAAGACGGAATGGGAAGAAACCACGCCCCTTGAGGTTGGCCTGGACCCTCTCTTCCTGTTGCAGTTTCAATTTAGAGAAACGCCGGCTTCTTTTAAAAGGGAGCAATGGACGACTCCCTGAAGTTTGCCAAAAATGCAGTGGTCCTTGTCAATGGCCAGCACACTAACCAGTCAATGCCACAGGGTCCTCACTTTGTGTTAGAAAACGACCTTCTGTATCACGTAGCTGAGCATGATGGGCAGGAGAGAAGGCTACTGCTAATCCCATGGACCTTCCGGCAGCAGGTCTGTGAGTTAGCACATGCACACCTCTTAGGTGACCATTTGGGCACCGAGAAATCCCTAGAGCAGATCAAGCCCCGCTCCTATTGGCCGGGAATCAATGAGGAGGTTTGTCAATTGCGACAAATTCCTCCTCTCGTTCCTATTCCCCTGTTTGATGTTCCCTTCCACAGAATTAGGGTTGATTTTGTCGGACCTCTAGTGCCCTCAGCCCAAGGACACAAGTACATTTTAGTCCTTGTGTATTATGCTACCAAATACCCCAAAGCTGTTCCGTTGCGCTCAGCTACTTCTAAAGCCATCGCATGGGAATTGGTAGAGGTCTTTGCACGTGGCGGCATCCCTAAGGAAGTCCTGACGGACCAAGGGATGCCCTTTACCTCGGAGACATTCAAGGAGACTGACAAGTTACTTAAAATAAAGCATCTAAAGACCACGGTATATCATCCTCAAACCAACGGTTTGGTAGAGAGGTTCAATCAGACTCTCAAACAAATGCTTTGTAAGGTGGTCAACGAGGATGGAAGGAACTGGGATCAGCTCCTCCCCCTCGTCCTTTTTGCCTACCGGAAAGTCCCACAAGCCTCCACGGGGTTCTCCCCTTTTGAATTATTGTATGGGCCACAACACCGGGGCATATTAGATATCCAGAAAGAAGGATGGGAAGAAGAGGCTCTTCCCTCTACAAATACACTGGAGTATATCGCGCAGTTACGCGATAGATTAGGTAAAATATGGACCCTCCTTATATGTCACATGGAAGAGGCACAAGCAGCACAGGTCCGATATTACAACCGTGGTACGACTCTCTGGGATTTACGCCCAGGAGATTGGGTCATGGTCCTAGTACCTACCTCCCACTCTAAGTTGCTTGCCCTTTGGCAAGGACCCTTAGAAGTTAAGGAGAGCAAGGGACTTGTCGACTATTTGGTTAGTCAACCCAATCGTCGGCCGAGGGAGCGGGTTTATCATGTAAATCTGCTGAAACTGTGGAAGGACAGGGATCCCGATCCCTCCTCCAGTCAGCCCCGCTCACTCTTTGCTCACACGGCTAGCCTTAACTTCGGTGCGGATTTAAGACCCAGACATCGGCAGGAGCTGGAAACAGTTATCCTGTCTGTCATGGAGGTAGTGAGTGAAAATCCCGGAAGGATCTCTCTGATTGAACACGACATTGTGACAGAACCTGGGGTTATAGTCCGAGAGTGTCCGTATCTTCTTCCCGAGGCAAAAAGAGCTGAAGTGGAGCTTGAGATCAAGCACATGCTGGAACTAGGAGTAATCGAGGAAAGTCATAGTCCCTGGTCCAGTCCCATTGTATTGGTCGCTAAGCCTGACGGGAGTTAGAGGTTTTGCATCGACTTCCATCGACTTAATCAAGTCTCCCAATTTGATGCTTATCCAATGCCACAAGTGGACGACCTCCTTGAGAGGCTTGGACAGGCTCAATATTTGACCACACTGGACATGACAAAGGGGTACTGGCAGGTTCCTTTAACGGACTCCGCGAAGGTTAAGACCGTGTTTAGCACCCCTAGCGGACACTGGCAGTATCGTGTCCTTCCATTTGGGTTACACAGGGATTCGGCAACCTTCCAGCGTCTGGTGGACAAAGTGCTCAGGCCTCATAACTCATACAGTGCTGCCTACCTGGATGACGTGGTCATCTATTCCAGCACATGGATGTAACACCTAAAGCAGGTAAAAGTGGTATTGCGGACACTTGGTGAGGCTGGGCTTCGGATTAATCACAAGAAATGTTTCTTTGGATTGAGCGAAGCCAAGTATTTAGGCTACCTGGTGGTCCGAGTACTGTGAAGTCACAGTGCTCCAAAGTAGATGCCATTTTGAAATGGCCCCGTCCACAAACCAAGCGGCAGGTCCAAGCCTTTCTTGGGTTAGCGGGGTACTATCACCGGTTTGTGCCCCGGTTCTTGGAGAGAGCGGCGTCCTTGACTGATTTGACAAAGAAGAGGGCCCCAAACATTGTGGTATGGACTGAAAAGACAGGCGCTGCATTTAGTGACTTGAAGCACCTATTTTGAAAGCACATAACTTTTCTTTACCTTTCATCCTCCAGACGGACGCTTCGGACACTGGTCTTGGGGCCATGCTGAGCCAAAGCGTCGATGGTGTGGAACACCCCATCATGTTCCTGAGCTGGAAACTGTTGGACCAGACCAGGTATATGGTGGTGGAGAGAGGCTTTGGCAATTAAATGGGCAATTACTCAGCTGAGGTACTACCTGTTGAGCCGGGAATTCACCCTTGTCACGGACCATGCGCCTTTACAGTGGATGGCCCTGCACAAGGAGTCGAATCCACGGGTCATCAGATGGTTTTTTGACCTCCAGCCATATAAGTTTTCGCTCACTCATTGTCGGGGCACTCTACATGGCAACGCTGATGCTCTTTCTTGTGTTCACAACCTCTCGGTCAGGGTTGCCCGACCCGATGGGTCTTGACTTGAGGGGGGGCCTTGTCACACACGTGCGCATGGGAGTCATACCAGGATGTGGCAGAGTGCACTGGCTCTTTTTCTCCCTTGCCTGCAGACCATTTATTAGAGATTCCACCTGGCCCTCTTGACGTCACTTCCGGGACCGAGCCTATGGAAGAAGACCTTGCCGGCTCGAGCCTATGGCTGAAGATCTTCATGAGCCCGACCCCTTCCTGTCTTCCCCTTTAGAAGCCGCCACCTTTTCCCTATTCCCTCAGTTCTGTTTTGGACTTGGTTTTGTGCACATCAGTGCTGTGTAACATTCTCATGACTTTGCAGCCAGGATACCAATTATACGGGTGGCTGCCCCAAATTTTGCTATGGCTCTTTGTGGCTTCTTTGACAATATATATTGTCACACACGTACGACTAGGAAGACGTTGTATGGACCAAGCAAAGCTAATTTCACGCCAGGCCAGGGGGTGGCGGGGTGCACTAAACTTTCTCCTGTTATCTCTGCCGACCAGCTGTGGGAAAACCTGTCTGATTTAGAACAGAAGACATCACTTCCGGTTCCGGCACCCAGGAAAATATCACTTCCGGTTCCGGCGCCTAGAAGATTATCACTTCCGGCATCTACTCTGACTAAAGAAGAACATCACTTCCGGTTCCCTTACATCACTTCTTGTCCTATCCCTTAAAACCACCATCTTGACAAACCATCGACAGTTCTGTTTTGGACTCGGTATAGAGAACATCTCTGTATTTAAAAGACTCTAATAAAAATAAAAGCCAGGAATAATATACGGGTGGCTGCCCCAAACCTTTTTAAGTGTGTCAAGTCTATTCATTTTACTATATATATATATATATATATATATATGTATATTTCTCTTCTGGTTCGTCCTGCTTCCTGTTCAAAAGTGGTCCCGCCCACACGCAGCCAACACGGCATTTCTCGATTGCTATTCCTGCTTCTGCTCTTCCAAACCCTTCCCCACCCTGCCTGAGGCCTCCCATACACCCCCATGCCACTTCTCTCAATTCCTATTCCTCTGTCGGACTACCGCGTTCCCCGCTCCTCTCTCATGACCCCATTGGTGTCACGTCACTGCCCTATATCTCATAGACATAGAATTACTAGACGCCGCATGACCAGCAGCATAGTACGTCAACGTCGCCGCCATATTGTGAGTGGCACTGCTGTGGAGTGAAGTAATGAATAATGTGCTGCTTGGGATTGTACAAACCGCTGTACGCTCCAAACCAGATCCCGGGGGATTACATTTCATAAGTAAAGCTGAACAATTGCTTTGGTTATATTTGGCCATTAGAAAATCCCGTTTTATAATCTTAGCACTCAAGGTCACCTTACAATAAAATTAAACAATATTAGTGAAATTAAAACAAGAGAATGATAAATCAAAATTAACAATTAGCAAACAAAGATACAGTAACTGGCAGTAACAGTGCAAAATTCACAATTGGGATGCCAGTTTGAAAAGATAAGTTTTGAGGGCAGTTTTAAAATTTGTTATTGAATCAAGCTGACGTATATGAGATGGAAGAGAATTCCAGAGTTGAGGAGCACTATGAGAGACGCTCGAGCTCCCATAGAACTGAGTTGAATGTGCTGTACAGAAAGTAAAGCTGCAGATGAGGATCTGAGTGAGCGAGAGGAGTGTAAGTCTGTAAGAGATCAGTGAGGTTGTGGAGAGCTTTAAATGTTCAGAGCAGTATTTTGTATTGTATTCTGTAGTTAACAGGGAGCCAGTGAAGTTGAGAGAGAATAGGTGTAATATGTTCAGTGGATTTAGAACAGGTTATTATCCTGGCAGCAGAATCTTGAAGAAGTTGTAAGTGATGGATACGTTTTTGTGGGATGCCAGATAAAATAGCCTTAGAGTGATAAGTGAGGTGACTCGGGCATTAACCAATATTTCAGTACTGTGTTGCGTAAGAACAGGACATCTAGAAATGTTTCAGAGATGGAAGAAGGCAGTCCGAGAAATGTTACTATATAGGAGGAATTATTTAATAATAATAATAATTATTATTATTTAATAATTGCTATTATTAGTGTATAAATGGATATAAATAATTGCATGTAAACGATTCACCAAAAGCTGTTTTATGTAAACGATACTGTTTTAAACGTTATTGTTTTTTAATCAGAAAACCCAGTTTCCACGTCTACCTGTATTAGTTTAAATGGCACTTTTGCCGCTTGCAATAGGGCGGACGCGCTGACGTATCGTGTCGACTGGGCAACACAGTGAATCTATCTATATATGTCTATGCTATATCTAGCCTGACCGCGTGACCTTTCACTTCAGCCATGTGTGCGCCTGGGAGTCTTTTCCGTAGCCTGCTACAGAAAGGTACTCTGTCGACCATTGGCATTGGTTTCGCTCCTTGCTATTGGTTTCGCTCCTTCGTATTTTCGTTATACTGCGATGGTTGTTTCCTAAGCCTTTGTTATAAAATGAATGACAGTATCTTCTCTGTCGACGGGTTTTTGTACAACTGCCTGTTCCTATCAGTGGGTTATTTCTTGACACAAATGGTTGATGAAGGCAATGCGCTCTCACTATGACATAGGGCAGTAGATTTCATTGCATTACATTGGGACAGATTTGGAGACGTTCTTCCTGTTGTTCTTTCCAATGCATGTCGAGTTATCACAAAAAGTCAGGAGTACCATCAATACATGGCAACATCTATTCTCAACTGCGTCTTTCAAGAATTATTTATTTCTTCTTGATTTCTGAATTCCTTTCTCACCGTTTTCCGTTCCTATTCTTACACCGCCGTATGCTACGGCGGGTGTCGGCTAGTATATATATATTGTCACACGGGCGCATGGGAGGCAGTCAATAGGCTTGGCTGAACATGGTAACACGGATCAGAGGCTGACTGGCTGCACTGTCGCCTTTTCCCTCTCCCATCCAGATCCTCCAAACAGAAGCCTACCTAACTCCACCTCTGCTTCCAGAACACACCCTACCATTGATCTCCTTTCCGATTCCAATTCCTTTGGACACACCCCTTCCTCATCACCCTCCATAAAGGCAACCACTTTCCTCCATTCGCCAGTTCCGTCTTGAACTCTGTCTGATGAGATTTCTCAGCTACATTGAGCTTTAATTGATTGCATTGTGTTTTTTCTCCTATATATGCATAGGTCTGATCACAATATGATATTTGGGTGCTCACCTACCAGGTAATGCTTGTGGTTGTTCAGCCAGATTGAACCTCTGACGTCAGTGCCCGAAGCAAAGCCTCAGACGTTGCGCCACAGCGGCTGGTTCGTGTACTTGAGAGGATGTAGATCGGAGTATTACATGCATAGGTCTGATCAATATCTGATATTTGGGTGGTCACCTACCAGGTAACACTTAAAATTGGTTGGCTAGTCAACAGACATCCTCCATACCTTCTCAGTTGCGAGAAGCAGATCGTAGACATGATATATAGTACCTGCCAAATAATACAAATACACTACACATGTTTAGCCCTAATTGAGGCTCCTCAGGTGTATGCATTTTTGCTTGCACTTGAAGGGATCGAACTTCAGACATTAGCACCCAAGGCAAAGCCTCAGATATTGTACTAAGGTGGCTGGTTCACTTACGTGGCAGGGTGTAGATCTGAGTATTACATGAATATTATCTCTCTATATATAAAAGCCAACGTCTGTATGTCTGTCCGCTTTTCACGAAAGAACTACATAACGGATTTAGATTGGGATTTTTTCTAGAATTTGCTTGAACATTGTGGTTGATTTTGCGACTTATCTCATCATGCTAAGAATCATAGTTCACTTGCAGGAGCAATACATTCGTGCTAATCCGAGATAGAGGCTGCAGGCCGAGGGGAGGGGGAAGCGTGATGTCAGGATTGGAGAGTCAGTCTACCTATGCATTTCGGAGTGTACCTTGCCTCCACTTAGCTTTTGTTTATTGATTTTTAAACTTTGACTTGTCTCATTACTATGTGGGCAGAGCTGTGGTGGAAGGCTAGTTATATATATTTTTGAGTGAACTCCGCTGGATTTTCTTTGCCTTGAATTCGACAAAAATGTACAGATGTTCTGGAATGTTGGTGAACTCTTCTAAATGTATCTAAATCAATGGGGAAGGAGGAACTAAACCAGTTTTGAGTGAATTATAATTGTTCAATGGTCTTTAAAGTGTCCTTGGGGACTAGGGAAGTGTCTGCCAACTATGCGGGATTGATTATTGTGGCCAAAAATATGACCTAACCTGTGAGGCATTGTGTCTCCCCAAGTTAACATTTTGTCAAGCATAGAGCTGGCTCAGTTACAACTGTGGTCTCATATCTCACAAAAAAAAACCTTCATAAGTTAATGATTGCATGATGTTTGCCTAGTGTGCTGTGCAGCCCCACCCATCTGCCAGGGGTTCAGCTCTTTACAGCAGCAGTTCTTATACTGTGCACCATGGTGCCCCAAGCTCCTTGAAGTGGCACCACAAGAAGCAAAGAGATAAAATAATTTAACATTAAAAGTGTCACAGATGATGCCAATTGTTGTTGGTTTTTAACCTTTAATTATTTCATCAGTGTACATGTCACGATCTTGTCCTTTCTTGACTTTTACTAAATTGCTGCACTTCAAATACCCATGTTGCTTCAACTCTGAAATTCTATTCAGAAAACTTGATTAATGATATTTTTCCTTTTTTTTCAGTGGTAAACTGCACATGGGTAACCAGGTGTGAATCAATATCTCTGTCCTCCAGCTTGCGCTTGACTGCATTTGCATATACTTTTTAACTCAACAAAACATTTCCTGCAGCTTATATCGCTACTACTGAACATTGTTTCTCATATGTGAACTGCTGTCTGTCTTCAGCAGACAGCTATGAAATAATCATTGAAAATATGACACTCTTATTATCACTCACATACAGTAGTTTCACTATGTGAGATAAAGAAAAAGTCTGAAAACTGTTGGGGCTCCAGTTATTTTAATTTATGCAAAAACACCATTAAACTCACTTGAAACGGCAATGCAATGTTTTTCAGACACTCTGAAATACAAAATGGACAGCTAGCATAAATTTTATCTGGGGAAGGGAGAACATGTGATGTGGCACATAGTGGACAAATCAATTGAGCCACAAGTGAAAAGCAGAGCAGTGGATGGGAGCTCATTAAAAAATGTTTCAAAAACATGCCAGCCCTGACCATGAATGCAAATGCGAGAAGAAATGTTGGGCTTTCTTTTTTTATTGACTGATGCAATGTGGTACTTGACTGTAAATGAGCACCTTTGAGGAGTAAAAAATATTATTTAACACTAGAATTACCAAAGCCTATGAAAAACACGTAATCCCAGCCCACCTTAAATCCCTTTGCACCTCTCTGTTAGTGTCTTTTGTGTTGTGAATGTGGCGATAAGCACAAGCAGCCTGCTATCCCATCCCCCCACCAACGCAGAAAGTTCTCTCAGCTCAAGTCTGTTTACCTGCGTGTGCGTTGCCTAGAGTTGTATAGGGTAAACAATATTTGGTTATTTGGAATAGATTTAGGTTTAGGTTTAGGTTTATTTGTCATATATAGGTTAACACAGGGTCAACATACAATGAAATGTGTATGACGAGAAAAACAAGTCACTCAGCCTAGATCCAATAAAGCTAAAAAATAATTTTAAAAAAAATTACAAGTTAAAAATAGACAAGCCATATAAAATAAAATCTGTACGTTTTAAAAGAAGTTATAGAGCAATATGAGTTGAATGAGCAGCAAGTACAAATGACAGTTATTGCACAGATAATGTTTTATAAGTACAGATGCATATTCCATAAAGTGCAGATGCATGTTCCAGTCAGTATTCAGAGTGTGTGCAGGTACAGTTTGTGTGTGAGTAGTGCAATGTAGATGTAATGCAATGTAGGTGTAATGTAAGTGTATGTAAGTGTTCAGGTGTTGCTGTTGAGGAGTCAAATGGCCTGGTGGTAAAAACTGTTCTTAAGTCTTGTAGTCCGAGCAGCCAGACTCCTGTATCGTCTGCCAGATGGGAACAAGGAGAACAGCTGGCATGCTGGATGGCTGTGGTCCTTTATGATGCTGCTTGTCTTACACAAGCACCGATAGAGGTAAATGTCTTCAATGGCAGGGAGACTCTTGCCCGTGATGTGCTCTGCTGCCTTCACCACTCTCTATAGTGATTTCCGGCTGCTGGCAGAGCAGCTCCCATACAAGACGGTAATGCAGCCCATCAGCAGATTCTCGACCACACTCCTGTAAAAGTTTGAGGTGATGTTGGCATTCATGCCAAACTTCCTCAGCCTCCTCAGGAAGTAGAGCCGCTGGCGAGCTTTCTTAACCACAGTGTATATGTGAAGGGTCCACGAGAGATCCTCGGTGATGTTTACTCTGAGGAACTTGAAGCTGTTAACCCTTTCAACTTCTACGCCGCTGATGTAGATGGCCTGGTGTTCTCTGCCTTGCTGTTTCCGATAGTCCACGATCATCTCCTTGGTTTTGCTGACATTAAGAGACAAGTTGTTATCCAGGCACCAATTACTGAATGCCAGCACCTCCTCTCTGTAGGCCGTCTCATCGTTGTCAGTGATAAGGCCTATGATGGTTATGTCGTCTGCAAACTTGATGATGGTGTTTGTGCCGTGTGTTGCAACACAGTCGTGGGTGAACAAGGAATACAAGAGGGGGCTAAGCACACAGCCCTGCGGCGCTCCTGTGTTTAAAATGAGTGATGAGGACGTGTGTTTGCCGACTCTCACCACCTGGGGCCTGTTTGTGAGGAAAGAAAAAATCCATCTGCAGATGGTCGTCCCCAACCCAAGGTCGTCAAGCTTCAAGACGAGTTTTGAGGGGATGATGGTGTTGAATGCCGAGCTGTAATCTATGAACAGCATTCTTACATATGTATTTCCTCTTTCCAGGTGGGTGAGGGTAGTGTTTATTGTTAGCGCAATGGCATCCTCTGTTGATCTGTTTGCTCTGTAAGCAAATTGGAGAGGATCCAGCGTGACGGGGAGGGAGGAGCAGATGTAACCTTTGACCAGTTGCTCGAAGCACTTCATAATGACAGATGTCAGTGCAACCGGGCGATAGTCATTCAGACAGGAAACCACTGGTTTCTTTGGGACACGAACGATGGTGGATGCCTTGAAGGAAGTGGGGACCACTGACTGCCTCAGGGAGAGATTGAAGATGTTGGTGAACACACCTGCTAGCTGGTCAGCACACGCCCTGAGAGCACGGCCTGGGATGTCATCTTTGCGAGGATTGACCCTTTTGAAGGACCTTCTCACGTCAGACGTTTCAAGGATCAGAGTGACAGACTCACTGCCCCCCTGAGGATATAGCACCTGTTCTTTGTTGGCTGCATCAAAACGAGCATAGAAAGTGTTGAGCTCATCTGCAAGACATGCAGTGGGCTGAACACTGACTGTGTTTTTCTTTTTATAGTCAGTGATGCAGCACAGTCCATTCCACAGGCGCTTGGTGTCAGAGCTGTGGTAGCTTGACTCCACTTTGTCCCTGTAGTCCCGTTTGGCCATCTTGGTGGACCTCCGGAGGTCGTATCTGGCTGCTTTGTATGCATCAGAGTCCACTGAGCCAAAGGCAGAGGTCCACACCTTGAGCTTAGCCCAAATCTCCCTATTTACCCAGGGTTTCTGGTTAGGATATATGCAAATGGAGGTTTTAGTGACAACATCGTCAATGCACTTGCTGATATATCCTGTGACAGAGTCTGTGAATTCATTGATGTTGCCATCAGCTGCATCCTCAAACATCTGCCAATCAGTTGTTTCAAAGCAGTCCTGTAAGACCCCCTCAGCTTCACTGTCCCATTTGTAGATGTCCCTGTAAACCGGTTTTTCCCTATTTAAGTCTTTGTTTATATGCAGGCAGCAGCAATACATGCATTTCATGTGTGTTTCGTGTCTACAACAATCTATGTAAACATATTGTTAAAACAGAAACGTTTTTCATGTTTTAGTAATAATTGACACAATGTAGACATGAAGTGTATGTGTGAAGCCTGAAGTGCAAATATCAAATAAACACTTTCATAAAAGGTACAAGTATAACAAAACAAGTGCACTTTTATTCAAAAATATAACTGCAGAAAAATAACTTGCATTAGGGTGCGACATTGACATATCCTTAACACGACTGCTTTGGTGACACAGTTAGAAGACCTACTGACTGGTAATCAAAAGGTCGCTGATTCAGTGCCAGACTCCTTAGTTTTGAGAAGTGAGCTGCTCTTATTCTTACTATTATAGAATAAAAACATACATTGGATTTGAGTCTGTAACAGCCGGTGTAAATTTATGGTATTTGTAAAAGTTAGCATTTTTTTATTATTATTCAGTTTTATTCTCCCAGTCACGTTCATGCTCCCAAGATCTGACACTGCTGTTTTCACATAAAGACGTGCTATAACAGAGCAGAACTCAGATGATGATGAGGGTTGTACATCTGAGAAAGAAAACAGAAGCCCTCCTCGCAAGAAACGTCCACTCACGCATAAGAACAATGCAGCTGCACCAGGCATAAAGGCAAAAGATGGCATCGTTTGGATGCAGCAAGAGGCTGGGCGTCATCCTGCCACTCAGTCTGCCCCACACCTGTCCTTCAAAGAAAAAGCAGCACTTACAGAGCTCGCCAACATATCGTGCAAAGTCCTGTTTGTGATTATGTATTGTGATGGTCTATACACAAAAAACATTTATAGGTTACTTATATAAAAGCCAGATCGAATGTTGGTTACCTTGATTTAATTACTTATCTTCCTACAATGTACAGTCACAAGTAGACTGCAGAGCTTCCTGTGTTTCATTGACAATGACTTGCTCACAAAATCATGTGTAATGCCACAAAAAGTGCATGCTGACACTTCAGTACGCGAGCAATGGTACGAAAATGCAGTCAGACTTCTTTTTTGGGCACATACACTGTCCAGTTCTAAACACTAGAGTGGAGAGTTGCTCGCATACTGAAGTGTCTACAGCTACAGGTGAAAGCTACCGTCACACTTTTGCCATCGTTGTACTTTGTGAGCATGCCCTTGTTGATCAAATACAAGAACCTCTTCAGTCTACTTGTGACTTTATGGGAAGCTCTACAGTCTACTTGTGACTTTACGCTGTAGAAAGATAAGTAAATACATCATGGGCATGCTGAAATAAAGTTTTGCCATCTTCTCAAAGAAGTAATCTTGTGGTGACTGACACCACTATATATTAGGGTTGTGGCATTCTTTAGAATAAGAGATGGGATCTGAATCCAGGTCATATGAGGTTATCATATAACAGGGAGATTCCAGTTCAGGTTAGTTTACAAAACTTTCAGCCAAGCGAGCACCAGATTAAAAATCGGCCATTGCAGTGGTGGAAACTGAGAGCAAGAGTGCTATTAAGTACTATTAAGGTAGACAGTCCCTATTAAGGATTCCAGGTACAGTATAAGGATTGTAACGTGTACTAGTAACGCAACATAAGCTCAGGAACAGTATTTAAGCACTTATATGGTTATCTTGTCCACCAGTAAAAAAAGATCTTTTTGAGGCTAATGAGCCTTTTTTGGACACTTTAACTACAAAACCAATATGTGTAGAGAGAATTTTTAAATTTTCTGAGATACTCTCTACTTATAATAATCTACTGATGTTTTCTCCACCTGTATGTCCTTCATTCAACGCTGCCTTAAAGTTCTCACTTTAATGTTGGAAAAGTGTTTAATTATATTTCTGCCACTAATCAATTTAAACTTGGGAGTCTGCCTTTCAAACTGAAGAAAAATGTAGCACATACTGATTTTCATTTTGTAAATATATGTATTTTAAACCTAAAAATTCTAAAAATAATATCTACAAGTCCTAAACAAGACAAACAGAGATCTCACTATATACCAGCATATTTGAGTGAAGTTCTTTTGGAATATAAATAAATGAATGAATTTACTAAAATTATGGCATAGTGTGTTTGGAGAGACATTTTTATTTAATTAATCATTAAGAGAAAAGGTAAAGTGACATTCTGCAGATTACACAGTAGCGGCCATTTAATGTCATCGGCGAAGCATCATTAAATTAGGCTTCATAACACTTCATGTTAAATTTTAACAAAAGAAAGTTCTTTGTTTTAAAGAATAAAGTTAACTACTATCTTACCCTCTAAAATTCAACTTGCTGCTAATGTCTTTGCCCAATATTTCTACCAAATGATCAGTGTTTTGCAACAGGGAATTGTGTTGAATTGGGGAATATGAATTAGATCACAGATGTTGGTGATGAACTGGGCATGAAGGGAGAGAAGCAGAGGTTTTGGAAGCTACACAATATTTATTGCTTATCACAATTTCACACAGCAACATGGCTCACTGGATGTTGAATTCTATTTTAATTCACATAAATCATTCCATAGTTAAAGCCTGTTTTTAGAAACTGTTTTCCCAGGGAGAACATAATAATAAATACCTGAGTATAAAGCACAAGGATCTATACATCAAAAATGCAATAAATAAATAAGCTATTTTTTGTCTATCTCCTTCTTTTTTATCTTTTTAATCTACACTTTCAAAAAGAAGAACCATAAGCCTCATGGTGTAAATCTGGACACGAATCTGTGTTAAAATAAAGCATTTTAACTGGAAGCTGTTTACCAGTAGAAAGCATTCAACCATGCATTCATTTTTTGACATCTGGTTTATTCCAGGGGGTTTTTAAGAGGAACTGGAGCCCATTCCAGGTGGTACAGATAAAAAGATTCCAGTCTTTAGCAGTGTCCATGGCATAGCATACACATGCTTACATTATAGCAGCAATGAACAAGCCAACACAAATCCTTCTTATTCATCCCAACCAAATTCATAATTGCTATCTTAAGCAAAAAATATTTACATAGACCAAAATGAAAAATACAGTTTTGGGTGTGGGTTCATGTTACCCCTGGAGAGGCGTAAAGTCATTTAAGCACTCATTAATTTATTCAATTCCACTAGTTCTGTATAGCATCATCAGGTCCAGGGGTGGGATTCCATTGCAGAGCATATTTGCAAACGTCATTTCAATGTATTGCTGGCATTTAAGCTGTGATATAGGTATAGCATGTGGGAATAAAACAAGAGCACAATGTTAAAAATGTACATAAAATGTAACAAAGGGTCTCTGGAGCAAAGGCCAGCAACAGTAAACACTCTGGGCCACGTTAAGTATGGAACTATTAAAACATCTATACTGATAACCATATTCAGATTTACAGAGAACAGATTATTTCTGAAGCCAAAAAAAACCTGCAGGTTTTCTGCTTCCCAATTTTAGGTTTAAAGTGGCAAGTTCATACTCAAATTTAATCATATTTTTCTAACATGTATTGCTATTCTGGTTTCTGTAAATGCCAGCCTACGTGTATTTTTTGATTATAGCTTCTCATTAATGCACACTGTTTCCTTTCAGTCTTTTTTATAATACAGAGCAATAATGTAGTACTGGCAAAAGTGAAAATGCAGGCAGACTTTTATTATGCTTTATAAATATCCAATTAGCCTGAAACTGACTCTGACACAAGAATTTCTTTCCCCAAAAAAGTAGATCTTGATAAAAAAAATACCAATTTTGTTCTTTTTTTCCTGTGACTTTGAATCACCTAATTGACAGTTTACCTTTTACAGTTACATAAACCAAAGTCAACAGCCATCAGGGATGTTCATTCCACATCAGTAGTCAGCGAACTATGTATATTTGCCTTCTCTTATTCTCTTTTGACATGTGTTCAGAAACAAAGTGACACAATCAATTTGTCAGTCAATTACCCTTGAGGCTTACTTTATATTCATGCTAAATTTGAATATTTGCTCTTTAAATTTTACAAACAAGGAAGAGTCAGACAGCCATATAGTAGCTGTTATCAGGTTTGCCACAGATGCTTAATTTTAACAAGTATTTAGAAAGGCAGCATTTCATATTGAATTTGTACAATGAATTCTTACTGTATTTATCCCTTTCACCTCCAGTTGCTCTGTTTGTCCTTTCTTTCCATGGTTTTCTACCATTTGAGCCTTTATACCATAGCATAACATTCTCAGACCCACTCAATCCAAATCCAGATCACAGGGTGTATTGAGACAATACTGGACAAAATGCAGAAAACATGGGCACCACTCCATTACAAGATGTTCTTTTACACTAGTTAAGGCTGTGACTTATTAGGTTGGGTTCAATCCTCCTCAGATTATCAGGAAAGAGCATCCACGTTATTTTTCTTGCTGACTCTATGCAAAATAATGAGATAAAAACAACTGAAAAATTCAGACTAGATAAGCATTACAATGTTAACTAAACTTTTTACTGATCTGTAAATGTTATGATGAGGTGTTTTGTTCCATTAAGGCATACAATACAATACAATACAATTTATTTTTGTATAGCCCAAAATCACACAAGAAGTGCCGCAATGGGCTGTAACAGGCCCTGCCTCTTGACAGCTCCCACCCCCCCCAAAACAGCATTGACTCTCTAAGAAGACAAGGAAAAAATCCCAAAACACCTTTGTAGGGAAAAAAATGGAAGAAACCTTGGGAAAGGCAGTTCAAAAAGAAACCACTTTCCAGGTAGGTTGGGCGTGCAGTGAGTGTCAAAAAGAAGGGGGTCAATACAATACAATACACAGAGCAGAACAAATCCTCAATGGATTATAAAAATAAAAATTTTACAAGTACGGAGCAGAATTTAACAGTACATCATATCACATAATATGAATTGGAATTTGTTTAGAGACTTGTAGACCTCTGCCATCAAGCTGCCTCCCCTATTTGGCCTTTCCACACCTGAAACAGTGCTGGGCCTGCCAATCCGATGAAAGGACCCCTCTATCCCACGATTCCTGCGATCCTCCATCAGGGATAACTTTACCTTAGGCAGGCAAAACAGCTTGGCAGGTGGGCCGTGGCACCAAGTGCCACATTTGAGTACCGAGAAGAGAAACAGAATAGGTGAGGGTTAGTAACAAATTCTAACTATCATGTTACTTATGTTTTAGTACTAATGACTAACAACAGAGATGCAGTCTGTACAGTTAATCAGCAGCTCTAGTCAGGATATGCTAAAGTGAAGTAGTGAGTCTTTAGTCGGCATTAAAAAGCTGACACCAAAGGGGCATCTCTTATAGTGGTAGGGCAGACCATTCCACAGTTTCACAGTCCTTCATAAGTCTAGAGATTATGGTTGAGGAGGAGGCCTTGGAATAATTCTTTGTAACAAAATGCAAATCACTTCTAAAAATGCAGGCAACTTTTCATCCTTTGAGGCATTCATTTTAAATATTAAAACAGATTCCAACACAATTATAGTGCTAGTCTACAGACCACCAGGGCTGTATTCATTGCTCATGACTGAATTTAGCAACCTTTTATCTGATTTGGCTATACATTATGATCACGTAGTATTGATGGGGGATTTTAATGTACACATTGATGTGGAAACTAACACTTTTAGCAAATGTTTTACTTATTTGTTAAATTCAGTAGGATTTTGTCAGATAAGGCATGTGTATAAGGTTTATAGGTTCCTTGTTTCCTACAATATAATTTTGTTTTCTTTTGGAGAGCTTCTTTTTTAACAAAATGTACAATTGTGTCTGTAAACCACTGCAACCAATTTGCTCCAACTCCACAACTAGATGCGTCCACCTACAACTGAAACTGAAGACTAATTTCCAGATATCTCAGTACTGGGGGAGAAATAAGCCTCAGCATTGTAGAAAAACCTGAGATTTTTTTCTTAGGAAGAGTAATAATTGCACTGAAATTTAACATAAATTGTCTGTAATAATGGTAAAACTAAAATGTAAAAGGGGAAACACAGAACAGATTAAGGGCTGGGAACCTCTGGGTAGCCCATTTAATCACCTTAACAAAAGAGGTTTCTTGTAATAAATCAAACAGAAAACAGGTGGGTTGGCGCCACCATTCAATATATTACCATCTAGGCTTCATAAGGTGCACATCTGGGGCAAGGTTAGTCTCCACCAGAAGTTGGTCCTTCAGTGAATGCTGACTTTTGGGTTTGACACCATTGATACAGCTGGTGCAGTGGAAAGGTCAAAGGTCCTGGAAGTGTCCCAGAAGTAATGTTACTGTTCTTTGTCTTCTGCCCTACGGACAGATGAGGAGAATATGTGAACAAAAGAGCAACAGTACTGGGTTCCTTAGTTTCATTTATGTTCTGAAGGCACTCCTCTTGCATAAATACAGGACAGCAAGAAGCCTTTGGATTTTTGTTACTGAATTTGATGTTTTTCAATCTACTATGGCCTTAATTTTAGTTGGGTCCATACTTAATTCATGTTGCGTAATATAATACTGTAGAAATAAAACTGATGCCTTATGAAATTAAAATGTTCTTAAACTATTGCTGACAAATGATTGGAAGACTGCCAGAGCAAAAGCTACACCAAATGGCAATACAGGACATTCATAGTGCCCATAATTTGTATAGAAGATAGTCTTCCATTCAAGTTGTATGTACTATGGAGACTCAGCTTATTAAAACAGCTTAGAGCAGTAGCACCAGTGACTTAATCACCTCTTTAACAAATTAAAAGGTGAAATTCCTGACCCAAATATTATTTAGTTTGCAATAGTTAAAGACCCTTCACTTTCCCCAACAAAGTAAAACCCAGTTCAGACTGGACTACTGAATGGACTAAAACAATTTTCCAAATTCTCCATAATGTTATCCTCCATTATGTTTGCCTTAGATTTGCATAATACATGCATTTTCCTTTGGGTAAGAGGCACAACAGATAGTAAGTTAAAAACGCAATCATAAGGGGGGGGGGGGGGGGGGTACGTTATGCACCCATGCATTGTTGAATGCATAACTAAAATCTTGATATGGGGCTGGTATAAGTTTGTATTAAAAACAAGAAGCAATTATTTATATGGTATGGTAATTATCTTTCTTTTGTCCTAGGCAATTTTAGAGATGTGATTTCCAAGATAAGGTAAATCTGTAATGAGTATGAAAAAGGAGGTATATAAATCAAATGCACTGTTATTATTAATCTTGGTTTGAAAAATGGAATAAGAAAAAGAGAGTTGGCTGTCTGTGAATGGTGTCATTCTGTAGCAATATTGGGGATTCAGTTTGATTTGTATTCATTGAAAAGATGTTCAGATTATACTTTCTAGAAATGGAAGACATTTTGAATTGTTCCATTAATCTTTAATTCACAAAATTTTTGGCAGCTGCAGAACAGGTTAAAGCAGGGACACATTGACTACAACTGGTAAAATTAAAACTAGTCTTAAAGATGATGGACTATATGTGTGAGCCATCCCAACTCCTACAAAAGGCAAATACTTCTGTTTAGCCTCTAGCTTATTACAAGCTGCATAACAATGTGCTGAACTGCCACAATCTGAAACAATATAAGCATACAACCCCACTTAAATGCTTTTTGTGCTTAACCATAGCCATATTGTTCTTTCTGTTATTCTGGTAGTTGATATTTCTTTTGTAACTCATAAATGTATAATTCATAATGCCAAAGCAACTATTTCCTCAAAACTATACAGAATAGATGACTTTAACTCACTGATCTGATTACTGTATCATCTGCTTAGCCTGTAATCTTTTCCACAACACATTTCATCTCAGGAACACTAATAAACCCATCTAACATTTTACTCTGCCTAGAAGAACCAAGGGCAAATCCAGGCTGACTTTAAAAAAAGGGTAGTTGGGGGGATAAAATTGCAGAAGTTAACCAATTGAATAGTCAAGAAGGAGGCTAAGACTGCTAACACAAGTAAGGATCAGGGTGGAGTGGTGGCTATCTGGCTAAAGGATCTGGGCTGCTAACTTGAAGGTTGCCAGTTCAAAACCTGGCAGTGACAGAAGCGGGAGTACACCGTTGGTCCCTTGAGCAAGGCAAAAGTAAGTAAGCTGGAGTATACGATAAAATGACAAATTCCTAATACAAGAAGCTGTATATAGCGAATAAAGGATTAAAAATCACTTTTAAAAAATCACTTAGTGAAGTACCCAAGTTGAAGTTTCAAAAACAATACTGTTAGAAAAAAATAATGTAAGGATCACAAACCAAAATGTTCACATAAGCTGTACTTTGTTTGAATTTACAGTATATCAAAAAACTTGGTCACAAGTTACTGCATGCTGCCATCTTAAC
Source organism: Erpetoichthys calabaricus (assembly GCF_900747795.2). Taxonomy (NCBI): domain Eukaryota; kingdom Metazoa; phylum Chordata; class Cladistia; order Polypteriformes; family Polypteridae; genus Erpetoichthys; species Erpetoichthys calabaricus. The sequence continues at coordinate 176,092,552 of NC_041398.2, forward strand.
TAAAAACAATGAAACTTCTGACCCTCACGAGATAGCAACGGGGTGCCATTGTTAATAATAAAATGGCCACAAACATTCAAAAACTCAATATGGAAGCGCACCATGATAAAAAATAATAAGCAAAGTGGTGTCATGAAACATTTTATATAATAATGATAAAATAATCTCATTATCAGAATAACATAAATGTATGTAATACTAGCAAAATTAAATTCTGAAAATTCCAGAAACTTAAAACATTAACTTTTTGAACATGGCTGAATCAGTTTGTGGCAACTCATATCAATAAAACAATGAAACATTTTTTTTTTCAGAACAAAGCAGCATATAGTTCTTTCCCATCTGAGCTGTTTCTTGCCGTCAGTGATTGAAGATACATGTAACAGTTTCAGCAACAGTTACACCTAATTAAAATTTTGATATACTGTATCTATTGGAAGTTTCAGTTTCATATTCGGGTCCAAGTAGAAAAGCACAGGACGTGGATCTGTTACGATAATTTTGTTCTTATTTTAAATGCATACTGGGCATCCCAGGAACCTTTAAAAGTTATTGCAATGGAGAGTTTACAAGGTGGGTCAGCACTTTCACAAATAATTTGCCATGCCAAGTGCTAGTTACCTTTCATTTATGGGTACTTCCATCTCTCTTACTATAATGGTTGGATCTGTCTTGATCTAACTTACAGTAAAGTTCATAGCAACCATCCTCATTGGCACACTGAAGGTGCTCTTTCCAGTTAAGACACAGGATCATTGTAAAGTAGCTGTGAGGTGCCAAGTATGTACTTGTTTTGTTTAAAAAAAATCTTGATTGCTGTAACTTCATTAAGGCATTATGCCAGAAGATGGCAGAGAAACTGGTAGCATCCAAACAGTTTTGAGTGTCATTTTTAAAGCAAGCATCCTGATAAAGCATCCATCTCTGTGTAAGTTTTTGTTCTGGCTGGACTGGGTATGATGCCATGAAATTAAAATATGAATGGATATGAGCAAGGCCCTTAATCTGAAAATTTCTCAAGGGGTGCTGTATAATGGTTAACTCTATGTTCTGAACTTCAAAGGTCATGTGAAAAGAAAATTTCCCCTCAAGGATTAACAAGGTATATCAAATCAAATCAATAGTCAAATAATCTTTAGCATTGTTCAAATGCATTGTCCCTGACACCAATGTGCAAACAGGCGCTATGTCACAGGTCTTTTATCTGTGGATAAAACTTGATTAACTAATGTACTGCACTAAAAAAAATCATGATTTTCTTCTGCCTTTACACTGTTTTCACTGGAAAAAGACACTCATTTGTAAAATGACTCAATTATTTGCTTTTTGAGCACTCTTTGCCATTGTCACTGTTCATCATGTGCTGACTTTGCACAATGTATGCTCTAAGGTGCATATTCTCTTTATCTAGTTTGTTGGTACTTGCTGCATAATTTTCTTCTTAACAGTATGCATAATTTCAGCTACATTTTCATTTGCTTCCTGACTGACTTTATTCTAATTGTTCCTGACTGTTGGCCTGTAACACCATGTCATGTCTTGTTTTGCACATGAAATAAGGAATACCAATGTGCAAACAGAATAACTTAACCAAACATACTTGGAATGCATACAAGTCACTGATGCTAATGACATACAGAATCACATTCACCATATAACAGCATTAAAACTCCTCACCATCCACGAATGACACAGTGTAACATTTGCATATGAATGATACAGCACTCCGTTATATAAAGACAAGGACAATGCCATACAAAGTGACCCTTTACTGTTGCATCGGCTAATAAACAAATTACATTTCTACCACTGATGCCATTTGAAAGGTCTCATTTTTGTTAGTAGTATATCTGAAAGTGAAACAGAAATGAAAATTTTGAATCAGGTTAACTCAAAAACTGAAGTGTGAAAACACTGGTATAGCAAGGATGTTACTCTTTTAAGAGAATTAAGTGCATTTTATCTTTCAGGTAGATGAATTTGGATATTTAGATAGTTATAGAAGCTCTGTGTTCTCTCTTTGTTTTTCTTTGTTATAATAGTCGTATCTTTTCTTGAACTTCTACAAAGTCTTAATTTTCCCTTGGGGACTAATAAAGTACAATCTATATTAAAATAAATTAAATCTCTAATTTCAAAGTAGTAAAAGAAGTGTGTCTGCAGCAAGATGCATTTGACAGAAATGAGTCATTTGCTTTTAAAAATAAGAATGACAAATGATAGTGCCGCCGGCACTGATTCAAAATCCTCAGGGATTTGTTAACAATTGTATTTTTGCTGCAGTTAGGCACACTTGTCAGGAGTGGTACACACAAGAAAAAACACAGAAAAAAATAAACACATTTTGAATAACTGCCGATACCAGTATAAAATAATTTAATCAATGAATATAGGAATCATTAAATAGTACAGAAGGAAGTTTGGTAAGAACTTGGTCTTAAAGCTTTTAGATTATGTCACTTGTTATTTCATATTTAAAATAAATAATCTAATATATAAAAAAGCAGTGTATGTGAGTCTGGGCTGGGATTTGAATCCAATGCACCACTGTGCCTCTCCAGAGTTGTGCATAAAACCAAGTATGAAGTGTTTAGCAATAATCCTAAAACCTCCAGGCAACTAACTTGCACAGTTACTATCTGTATAGCGTTTGCACATGATTCTTGTCCCATGTGTGCATTTTTCTCTCTATGTACTCTATTTTCAGCTCTCACTTAAATTATTTGCATGTCAGGTACAGTGGAAACTCTTAATTTGACAAAGTATGAGAGAGTGTGGGTATATACCGTATATGTCATGCACTTTATAGACATTTTCCCCCCGGCCTAATTTGTGCCTTGCTCTTAATGCTACCAAGACAGACCAATTTCCTGTTACCCAAAATTGTAATAAGGAAGCATAAAATGAATAGTTGAATTATAAGGATATAGATTAAGAAATACAATTGGCTAATGTAGAGTCACAAAATACTTAATAAGACTCACAGGCACATTTCATCTTCTGCTACTGGCTCCAGATGTGCTGCAGCATAGGCTGATAAACTGGAAATGCTATTCTTACTTGAAAAATTAATAATGAGTTTCACTTAAATGAAATAATCTCAATTTTTTTTACTAAGTCCAAGCTGCAGGCAGTTTGTTGTGAATTGCACCCTTTATGAGTTTTTCTAGGACTTTTACTTTTGAGGTTATTATTTTAGGCCCTTTTTTTTTTGTGAAAGCTGCCATATTGTGTATGTCACAATTAAACTCTAGGTATTTTAACCTGGTCATGAGTTTGATTGTCAACTCACCCAGTTTCATTACAGCCTTGTGTCTCTTAAACAATGACAGATTAGCAGTGTGGATCATCTTTACTTTTAGCCTAAAAGACCAAATTTGTCTTTATGGGATGAATTAGTTATAATCTACTATACAATTTGAGTTAGCGTGACTTGGAATTGTTTGTAGAGCTTTAGGTTATATAACCCTTGAAAGTAATACAACTTTTTCTAATAGTTGCTTATTTTCCTTGTGACCTCAGTGGTTAATGCTGTTTTTGTAGTGTGTGCTTTATAATAAAACATGAGGGGCTATGTAGCTCTCTTAGCTTGTGGTACATAAATAGTTCATATGCAACCTCAGAGGCAAAGCCCCATTACCTAGCGTGTGTTTGAGAATTAAACCTCAGAGGCTAGGCAATGTAACTAAATGTTAGTTTAATTTAATCCAAAACCTATTAAAGAATACATCCCCAAATATGAATATTTAGTCTGTGAACCTCCAAGGCTGAGTTCCAGTATGTACCACAGTAAAAGGACTGTACCTTTCCGACATTAATTATAACGACAGCAGGCAAATAATCAGTACGATAATTGGCAATTTATTAATAGCAAATTCAAACTTACACTGCTGGTCAAAAATGTGGGGTCACTCGGAAATGTTTAAGTTTTCAAAGAAATTGATAGCTTTTTTATCAAAGTACTATTAAACTGATTTAAAAATATAGCCAAAGCATTACTAGTGTGTATAATGGCTATTGCTGCTTAAAATGACTGATTTTAATTTATTATTCACATATGCCTGCAAAGATCCATTTTTAGCAGCAATTCACTCTGTGTCATAATAATAAATTCCCTTAGCTATCTTTAATTAGTCATGTTTACATTCTGATTGGTTATTAGAAAAACCTTTCTAATTGCATTAGCACTACTACAACCTGTTATTTTGTTCACTTGTATTCCAAGGTACTGGCATTCCAAAATTTAGTTCTAGGTTAAAAAATGGCCAAAATTAACTTTCTCAAGAAGCATGTCAGTCTATTTTTTGCAGAATGAAGGCTATTGATGGATTGCCAAGAAACTGAAGATTTCATATAAAGTTGTCTATTGTTGTCTTGCGAGAAGAAGGCAAACTGGATCTAACCAGGATAATGGAAAACTGCATGATGGGACATCAGAATCTGTATTATAAGAAACAAATGCCTTACAAGTCCTCCTTAAAGGCATCTTAAATGCCCCCCATGTATTTCCCCTTCCCAAATAGTATTAATTTAAAATGTGCTGCATTCAGATACAGTTCATGGTTACACTTAGCAAGATATAATCTGATATTTTTCTGCATTTGTGTGGTTAGAAGGTAGTCTTGGGGGTATTTTTCGTACATGGATTACTCGTTTAGCCAGATATAATTGTTGACGATTTGGCCTGATCCTGGATCTGTCGGTTTTTCGAAACCCTTGCTGGATGTGTTGTCATAGCAACACATCCAAATCCTCAAACCTGCTCGGAGCAGGTTTGTTCGATGTAAACAAGGATTAGCTCACACACTTAATCAGTGTCCGTGCATGGAATTCATTCAGTCATGGCTTCACCGTTCATGAATGAGCGACCAATTGATATCGGTACGCAGATTATAAGAAGAGAAATACAGAGGGTTTTGCGCGATCGGCAAGATCCTTTATTGCTCCCAGAGGAAATTCTTTTCGAAAGATACCGCTTTAGCCAAGGGGGAATATTGTACCTCTAAGATTTATTAGCACCTTATAGTCGAAGTCAAACTCGGCGAAGTCGGGCTCTCACAACTACACAGACAGTAGGCATTGCTTTGAGGTTTTTTGCAAGCGGCACTTTTTTATATACTGTCGGCGATGCGGAAAATCTATCTAAAAGTGCAATTTGCCAGGCAATTTGTAAAGTCTGTTTGGCTCTGAAATATTTCCTTCGGGTTTTCATAGTGTTTCCTGGACGCCTGCGTGTGCAGACAATAAAAGAGGCGTTTCATGCCATTGCAGGTAGGTAATACACAGGCAAAAGCACCCACAGTTCCATGAAGAATCTCACAATCAGCCTAACATTCTCATTACCCAGGATTTCCAAATGTGACTGGGGTACTGGATTGTACGCAGATCTGAATAATCAGACACAGTGTCTTCATCAAATATTTGACCTTCGTCAATATCTCGTTGGTCAGACACAGGTTCTAGGGATATGACATTCCCTGCAACTGACCCAACAAAAAAAAGAGGGCTATATGGAACATACCTATGGCACACATCGATGACAAATATATGCAATGACTATCCTTTACCTGAAATGAAGTGACCACTGCATCCTGCCACTGGTTCTGAGGAGGAGCTTTGCCCTGGAATGCCCTCAGAAACAGGGCAATGGGCATTTTGCTGGATAGCCAACTCTTCTGCAGGGGTTAGGTCTGGACCGCATGGACCTCCACCTGTTTTTTGCTTGTCTGCCTTCTTATTAGCTTTAGAATTAATTTTTTTTATATTACATATGATTCTTTATGTCAACAATTCTTTAAATAGTTATATACTGTACCAATATTTACCAGTTTGAAGTATATTCTTGTACTTCACTTTAACCTGTTCCCATGTTCTCCTTGTGCTCTCGTTTGATCTGGAATTATGACATATTAAATATGAATTTACATGCATATTTAATATATTAAATGTGAATTTCCCCTTGGGATTAATAAAGTATCTATCTTAATTTGTCGGCCACTTTTTGCCAGCCGTCTTTTCTGGTTTGGGCTGCTTTTGCAGTGTTACCCTTTGTGCATATTAAATCTTGAAATTCTTCATGTCCTTCGAATAAAAGGTCTTGCTCCGCTTGTGTGAAAAAAAAAATGTGCCCATTCTTTCGTCATTTTGTTACAGCCTATCAAAGACTTGCTCATCATGTTTTCTAGACTCAATATATATGGGCTTTTCAATCAGCGCGGGCGCGCGCATTCATCTCGGATGATTAGATCCAGCTCGACTAATCTACTAGACGGCTGCATTTGAAAAACCGACTTATCATGGATGAGTTTCTCTGGCATTAACTCTTCCAAGATGAGGCACCTGATCTCAGATGATTTAAGCGACGTACTGAAAATACCCCCTTGGTCACTAATTTTTTTCAAACTAGCTTATTCCAAAAAGGATCATGTTTTTACACTCACTTGACACAAACAAAACAAATTATGTAGGCAAAAACATGTATCAATGAGCTGTCTGTTTTTATAGTGACAGAGAGGCTCAAAAAATAAAGTAAAATTTGTGCTTAATGATCCATCGCGGATTTGTTAATACTATTATCATTACTAGGGGGCTCCGCAACCTACTCGCTTCGCTCGCACACCCCCGGGTTTTGGTTTACCGGATAAACAATTTAAAGAGATTGTTATTTTCATGGGAATTGTTACATATATATTATTTTCATTTATACTTTAAAACTATTGTAAAAACAATATTTGTCCTTTATTTCCTGCCCCGGGCGTGGTTAAATCTCTTTCTCGCGGCACTTATGACGCTGCTCGCGTTGTGAAGGGGGGGTCTAAACGCGCACTAAAGACATGCGATTGGTTCAGCTGGTGTCTTGCTGCTGCTGGCCAGCTGAGTGTTGTGCTTGTCATGCTTTGCGTCAATCACTTAAAAGCCTGTACAGCAGCTGTCCTTTTGCCACTTTGTGTCTCTGCAGCTCGCTTTGTGAAGAGGGGGAGCTGAACGCACGCTAATGAGAAGTGGACTTTGTGCTGCTTCTGCCAAGATGCTTGTTCTGCTTGTTGCTCTGTGCGTCAATCATTTAAAAGCCTGTACAGCAGCTGTCCTTCTGTCTCACTGCCTTGTCTTGCATGATGTTAAAATGTTTTATAATAGAGAGATGTTACTCATATCCTTAGCCTGACATTCACATATCATGTGTTTACAAAGTGTATTTTAATAAGTTTACATGTGTTTAAAGCGTGTGGGAGGAGTATTTTAAGGCTTAAACTATAAAAAAAAAAATGTTTATTTACAGTAATCCCTCGCTATATCGCGCTTTGACTTTCGCGGCTTCACTCTATCGCGGATGTAAGAGCCATTTTCCTTGTTCTATAAGACTCATGAATATTTCTTAGATGACAATGCATAAATAACAGGAAGTTCCTATAACCCCCGTAAATAGATTCGCAGTGGTATATTCTTACCATTTCTAACAGCTTGGAGTAAACATTATTAGTCATTCAGCTAGTGATAGCCTTGCCTTGTATAAGGTGCAGAGGCATACGGTTTTCAACCGTGATCGCACGTCTTCGTGCCTGAGCACTTGCATTGTGCTAACCGGCCTACGGGCTCTTTGAATGTTAGAAATAGCAAGTAAAGAAAATTTATTTACTTAAGTATCGCACCGTACGCCAAGGCGTACAGAAGAAGAAGCTAAGAATCTTTAGGTATAGAAATAACTAAAGTCTTTCAAGAAAGGCTAAGTTTAAAGAAGATATCTTTTTTCCTTTTTTTTGTCTTTTATTTTACGTGTTTAACTATTTTTTCTTTTATTCTTGTGTGGACTATTTGCTTTTATCTTTCACTAAATACTTCAAAAACGTACTTCTGGACTCTGAGAATTCTTTTGACACGCGTCTTACCCGTGCCTGATGACACCTTATATATTTCATCAGCTACACAAAAGTTAAAAACCTGCCTAAAACTGAAATCGAACTAAGAAAGAAAACTTGAAATTTCCTTGGATTTCAAAAGAAAGCAAGTTGTGTGTTCAAAGCTTGAGATCGGATTACGACGACTTAAAAGGGGTTTAAGCACAGTTCTTTGTGGAATAGCAATGGCATCTGAATCCGGGAGCCAGAAGAAATTCCGAACCCCCAACGAAAGTATCAGTGGCTTCAGCGAAAGCCGCTACGATTGTGACTCTATAACAGAGGATCATCTCCATGACGACAGAAAGCCGCTCGACTCAGCAACAATTAAACTACAATCAGAAATGGATTACAAATATAGACAATTATCTGATTCCATGAAGAACATAACGGAATTACAAAAAAATGAATATAACTGTGAAAACATAGAATTAATTTTCAATAATCAGTTCGCCAAACAGAATGGAATACAAAAAGTTAAGTGTCAAAATTTTATCCATCCAGAACACCGAAGATGCAAGGAAACTGATACAAACCAACGTTGACTCTAAAATGGAAACTATAACCACGTTTTGTGGAAAGACGACGGAATGGATATTTGATGCACAACAAAATAAAAGCCTCCATCAACAACCTAACTTTTCGGCTAACCAATTCAAGGATTACAGAACAACCACCGACGTTCCTGACGTCTCACCGGAAGACAGTATCTCTCAGGTTTCCTTTCAAGGTAAAAGTCATGTAAGCTCAAGAGCTAATTCAGCTAAAGACTCCCACATTTCCATAAAATCTAAACACAGTACAAGATCAACGACTACTTCGGTTAATGCCATCAGATCTCAAGAAGCAGCACACGCTGTGCTGTTAGCTAAAGCAGAGAACCAAAGAAAGCAACAGGCTCTAGATATGGAAAAAATAGAGTTAAAGGCCAAAAGAGAATATGAAGAAGCGCAACTGAAAGCTAAAAGAGATCAATTGGCTTTAGAAGAAGCCATTAAAGAATCCGACGCAAAATTGAAAGCGCTTAAAGGGCGCAATCGCAGCCCAAAGAGACTAGATTCCTATAACGTCCCCCAGAAATTAGATGTAAGAGATGTAAAACCACATGAAAGTACAGATTATCCCCAGCATTCACTTTATCAGCAACAAAATAAAGTACCTTTTCAACAATGTTATGATCAACAGCAAAACAAAACACAAGCGCCTAATATGCCCCAGATAAAGGTGCCAATATTTGATGGCGATCCACTGACTTATATGAACTTTAAAAGGGCATTTGATCGAATCATCGAACAGACAATGAGTAACCCTGACGATAAATTAGAATATTTGATACAATTTACTAAAGGTGAACCTAAAAGCATTACACAGAACTGCTCATACTTACCACCAGAAGAGGGGTACAGACACGCCAGAGAAAGGATAGAGACTATTTATGGAAATCAAATACAAATAGGGGACGCCTACATGAAGAAAATCAGGATGTGGCCACAAATAAAAACGAACGATGGAGAAAGCCTAAGAGCATATACACTCTTTCTAGGCAATTGCAAAAGCGTTATGTCAGGTTTAAAGAACGGAAACGAATTTGATAACAATTTAAACATTCGTACTATGTCATCAAAGCTTCCTCAAGAGCTAAGAGAGCACTGGCAGAATAAAGCAATAAAGATCGAAAAAAGGGAAGGAAGAACACCAGGACTCACTGAACTATATGGATTTTTGGAAGATCGGCTCGTATCCTCCTTATATCCAATGTATGGCGCTTCATATGACAGTAATACTTACAAAAGGGAAAAGGTCGATTATGAAAAATATCCAGCAAAAAGCGGAATCAGAAAGGGCAACTTTGTCTCAAATTTTGTCACTACAGTAGAAAGGGAAGATAAAACAGAGAAGATTGAACGTATACCCGGTAAGCACTGTCTTTTCTGTGACAAGGGGCACGAACTTAATGACTGTAATGCAATTCAGAAACTAACTTACGAAAGTAAAATTGACTTTTTAAAATCCAAAGGCTTATGCTTTAAATGCCTTAAACAAGGACATCTTAGTAAAAATTGTGAAGAAAAAATAAAATGCAGCAAATGTCCTCATCTTCACCCAGTTATTTTACATAAAAATAAAGAAGAGAACTCTGATGATAAAGTTGAACTTCTCAAAAAAGAAAACACTAAATCGGTACAAAAGGATACTTCTCCTGTAAGTACGCCCGTAATATCGAAAGAGTCGTGTATGGTTACCGGGGCCGGAAACGGTGTCTTAGCTGTGGTCCCAGTTAAAGTTAGGTCTAAAGGCAACGAAAAATACATCGAAACATATGCTCTGATAGACCCGTGTAGCACAGCTACATTTTGCACAGAAAGTTTAAGTGAGCAATTAAATCTCACAGGAAGAAATTTTAACCTACATCTCGACACCCTAAACCACTTAGAAAGACCATTAAAATGTAAACTCATATCCGGTGTACAAGTCTGTGGGCTAGAAGACAACACATTTTACGACTTAGCAGATGTGCATACAGCAACGGTTATACCTGGACATAAAAACAAAATCCCTATCCAAGAAGATATTTTGAAATGGCCCTACCTTAAAGACGTACATTTACCCCAAATAAACGCAGAAGTAGGCATAATAATAGGCACAGACTCTCGTAAAGTCATGGAGCCATTGGAACTTATACCAAGCGAAGGAGATGGACCTTTTGCAATAAGAATGGTCCTAGGATGGATTGTTATTTGTTATGAGAAGGAGTCAGACAACGAAGAAGTAAAAAGATGTTCAGTTAATTACGTGACGATAAAGAAGGTGGAGCAAATGTTGCTCCAGCAATACAATATAGACTTTCCAGAACGCGACTATGAGGAAAAAGAGGAAATGTCACAAGAGGACATTAAATTCATGCGCATAGCTTCAGATACTGTAAGCCTAGTGAACGGACATTACTGCATCAATCTGCCCTTTAAAGATGAAACTCTTGACGTGCCAAACAACCACTGTGTTGCAAAACAATGTGCTATTGGACTTAAAAGGAAACTCATGAAGCATCCAACATTCCATGAGGATTATAAAGCCTTCATGAAAGATATTTTAGACAAAGGATATGCTATCAAGGTACCTATTGAACAGCAAACCCTCGAAAAAGAGAGAGTGTGGTATATGCCTCATCATGGAGTATATCATCCAAAGAAAAACAAAATCAGAGTGGTTTTTGACTGTACGGCCACATACCAAGGTTTTTCTCTAAATGAACAGTTGCTGAAAGGACCTGATTTAACTAACACACTCATTGGAGTTCTTACAAGATTCAGAGAGGAACCAATCGCTCTCATGGCAGACATTAAATCAATGTTTTACCAAGTGAAAGTTCCAGAAAGGGACATGGATCTCCTTCGTTTTTTGTGGTGGCCTGAGGGTAATCTAAATAACGAACTTGAGGAATACAAAATGACAGTGCATCTTTTCGGTGCTACTTCGTCGCCCAGTTGTGCCTCCTATGCCTTAAAAAAAACAGCTGAGGATGCTAGAGACATAGCACCAGAGGAAGCAGTTAACACTGTGTTAAATAACTTCTATGTCGATGACTGTTTAAAGTCAGTTGCTACTGAAGAACAAGCCATAAAATTGGCCAAGGATCTACAAACCCTATGCTTAAAGGGAGGATTTCATCTTACAAAATGGATAAGCAACAGCAGAGCAGTCTTGCTGTCAATTTCTGAAGAAGACAGAGCAATAAATCAAAAAGATGTGGATTTAAGTTATGACTTATTACCAGTTGAAAGAGCTTTGGGCGTCCAATGGTGCACACAAACAGACAGTTTCAAGTTTCAAGTAAATCTGCAAAATAAGCCTGCTACAAGACGCGGTATTCTGTCCGTGGTTAGTTCAATATATGATCTGCTTGGATTTTTAGCGCCAGCCATATTACCTGCTAAGTTTATTCTAAGAGAACTGTGTAAAGAAAAATACGCTTGGGATCAAGAAGTGGAAATTAAATACGTTCGGCAATGGAAAAAATGGATGGACGATTTGCAATTACTTGCGGATTATAATGTGGACAGGTGCATTAAACCTCCTGAATTCGGTCAAACAATGACCGCACAAATACATCATTTTGGAGATGCCTCAGAAAACGGATATGGCACCGTTTCCTACCTCCTCCTGACTAATAAGGAAAATAAGAGACATTGTTCATTTCTAATGGGGAAATCTAGAGTGGCACCACTAAAACCTGTAACTATACCAAGGTTAGAACTCACAGCTGCAGTGGTAGCAGTCAAAATGGACAAAATGTTTAAACAAGAATTAAAGATTCCTCTGAAAGAATCAATCTTTTGGACAGACAGCACCACAGTACTACGGTACATAGCAAATGAAAACGCACGCTACAAAACTTTCGTCGCTAACAGAATCGCTGTGATAAGAGAGCACACACAACCCTCGCAATGGAGGTATGTTGCATCTGCACAAAACCCAGCGGATCAGGCATCAAGAGGATTAACAATAGAAAACTTCGTCAAAAATAAAACTTGGATACAAGGCCCAAACTTCCTGATAAAACCAGAACACGAATGGCCTAAGAGACCAGATGAAATGGATCTGTCTACTTGTGACGATCCAGAAATCAAAAGGTGCGTAGCAAATTGTGTAATTGTTGAAGAAAAAATCGAACCAGTAAAAAGACTTGTAGAGCACTACTCTAAATGGTTCAATTTAAAGAAAGCAGTAGCATGGTTCCTTAGGCTCAAAGAGATGCTAATGCGTCTGAAAGAAGAGAGAAAGGCAATTCAATACACAGTCAGCAAATCTGGACACAGCCCAGAGAAACAAAAAACACTGATAGAAAAACATATGAAAGAATACAAATCATCGATGAGGCTAAATCCACTGTCCGTAGACGACTTATCTAAAGCAGAAGACGAACTTATTCGCTTTAGTCAATTAAAGGCTTACCCAGAAGAACTTAAAGCCCTATACAAAAATCAGCTTATAAAAAAAAGTAGTAAAATCATCAAACTTGATCCAGTTTTACAAGAGGGAATATTAAGAGTCGGAGGTAGACTTAGCAAATCTGCTATGCCAAAAGAAGCCAAGCACCCTGCGATAATTCATAAAAGCTCACATATTGCTACTCTCCTAATCAGACACCTTCATCAAATGCACAAACATTGTGGACGTAATTATTTATTAGCAGAATTACGCCAAAAATACTGGATACCTCAAGCAAACGCAGCTATCAGAAAAATAATTTCAAAGTGCACTATATGTAGAAGATACAATGCGAAAGTAGGTGAGCAAAAAATGGCAGATTTGCCAGAAGATCGCCTAGTACCCAACAAACCACCTTTCACTAACGTTGGAGTGGATTATTTTGGTCCCTTCTTTGTCAAAAGAGGACGAAGTTCAGTTAAAAGGTATGGAGTAATCTTCACCTGTTTAACAACAAGAGCCGTGCATATAGAGATTGCGCATAATCTGGACACAGATTCTTGCATACAAGCCATACTCAGGTTCAAGAGCAGAAGAGGCCGAGTTAAAATCATACGCTCGGACAATGGAACAAATTTTATTGGAGCAGAAAGAGAGCTAAGGGAGGCTATAAAACATTTGGAGCATGAAAAAATCAGCAACGAAATGATGCAAAGAGAAATCGAATGGATTTTTAACCCACCATCAGCCTCCCATCAAGGAGGAGTTTGGGAGAGACAAATCAGAAGTATAAGAAAGATTTTAAATTCGACATTAAATCAACAAACCCTCGATGATCAAAACCTTCCTACGTTGATGTGCGAAGTAGAATCAATACTTAACAACAGACCCCCCACAGAGACATCAAACAACCCTAATGATCTGGAACCACTCACACCCAATCATATATTATTGATGGACACTCAACCTGAAATACCACCTGAACTCGCATCAGAAAAGGATCCATATCCAAAAAGACGCTGGAAACAAATGCAATACATGGCTGATTTATTTTGGAAAAGATGGACTAAAGAGTACTTACCAATACTCCAGCAACGTCAAAAATGGCTTACACCAAGAAGAAATTTTGAACCAGGGGACATTGTCTTAATTGTAGATAAAGCTACGCCCCGCAATTCCTGGGTAATGGGTCGAGTCATCAAGACAATGCCAGATGCCAAAGGTGCAGTCAGAAGGGTTTGCGTGCAAACTAAAAACAACACATTGGACAGACCCGTGAACAAACTGTGCCTGATCCAGGAAGGATCAAGTAATTTAAATGATTGAATCTTAATTGCATGCTTATTTTTCATTGTGTATGTGAATTTACAGTAGAGTTTAAATTTTAAGTTTCTTAATTTAAGTAAAGAATAAGTTTAGTAAAGTAGTGAAGGCTCTTAGTAAGTAATGTTAAAGTAATTGATTTCTGCCCTAGCATAAACAATTAGGGGCCGGATGTGTAAGAGCCATTTTCCTTGTTCTATAAGACTCATGAATATTTCTTAGATGACAATGCATAAATAACGGGAAGTTCCTATAACCCCCGTAAATAGATTCGCAGTGGTATATTCTTACCATTTCTAACAGCTTGGAGTAAACATTATTAGTCATTCAGCTAGTGATAGCCTTGCCTTGTATAAGGTGCAGAGGCATACGGTTTTCAACCGTGATCGCACGTCTTCGTGCCTGAGCACTTGCATTGTGCTAACCGGCCTACGGGCTCTTTGAATGTTAGAAATAGCAAGTAAAGAAAATTTATTTACTTAAGTATCGCACCGTACGCCAAGGCGTACAGAAGAAGAAGCTAAGAATCTTTAGGTATAGAAATAACTAAAGTCTTTCAAGAAAGGCTAAGTTTAAAGAAGATATCTTTTTTCCTTTTTTTTGTCTTTTATTTTACGTGTTTAACTATTTTTTCTTTTATTCTTGTGTGGACTATTTGCTTTTATCTTTTACTAAATACTTCAAAAACGTACTTCTGGACTCTGAGAATTCTTTTGACACGCGTCTTACCCGTGCCTGATGACACCTTATATATTTCAGCAGCTACAGCGGATTTTATATGTAAGCATATTTAAATATATATCGCAGATTTTTTGCTGGTTCACGGATTTCTGCGGACAATAGGTCTTTTAATTTCTGGTACATGCTTCCTCAGTTGGTTTGCCCAGTTGATTTCATACAAGGGACACTATTGGCAGATGGCTGAGAAGCTACCCAACCAGAGCGCATATTACGTATTAAATAAAACTCCTCAAATATATTGTGAGCATGGGGGCTGTTCGCACCCCTAGAGGATACGGCCGCTCCTCAAAAAATGCTGAAAGATTACCTTCACATTGCACCCATCCTTGCTGGGCTTATATGTGGCTGCTTTGTCAAGTGATATGCTTCCCGCACGGTGCTTCGCATACTTAAAAGATCAAACAGCACGTATTGATTTTTGATTGTTTACTTTTCTCTCTCTCTTGCTCTGACATTCTCTGCTCCTGACGGAGGGGTTGTGAGCAGAGGGGCTGTTCGCACACTGGCCTAGAGGATATGGACGCTCCTCTAAAAAATGCTGAAAGTCTACCTTCACATTGCTGTCTTCCTTGCAGCTGCTTTGTCCGGCGGTGCTTTGCATACTTAAAAGCCAAACAGCCCTATTGATTTTTGATTGTTTGCTTTTTTCTTTCTCTCTCTCTCTGACATTCTCTGCTCCTGATGCGCACTCCTTTGAAGAGGAAGATATGTTTGCATTCTTTTAATTGTGAGACGGAACTGTCATCACTGTCTTATCTTGGAGCACAGTTTAAACTTTTGAAAAAGAGACAAATGTTTGTTTGCAGTGTTTGAATAAAGTTCCTGTCTCTCTACAACCTCCTGTGTTTCTGTGCAAATCTGTGACCCAAGCATGACAATATAAAAATAACCATATAAACATATGGTTTCTACTTCGCGGATTTTCACCTTTCGCGGGGGGTTCTGGAACGCAACCCCCGCGATTGAGGAGGGATTACTGTATATGGTCTTTTGCGAATTTTCACCTATCGCTGATGGGTCTGGTACGTAACTTCCGCGATAGGTGGGGGATCACTGTAAAGAAAATAACATCAAAATCTGTATCCTTGAATTTTCTAGGAATCATTTCACTCACCTGAGCATTCCTGGCCAAGTGAGAGCCTACCTAAACTGACTAGTTCTTAATGAACATGTTATGTTACAATCAGAGTTTGTTCCCTGGCTTATGTTTGTTTTTCTTTCTTGTGCATTCTTTGTATAACTTAAATTATTATTTTCTATATATTTACTGTAATTATGTATTTTTGTTAATATTGTTCTGTTTATTATTTAGTATGTATGTATTCTGCTAAGTGCCCCAAGAGACAGGTTCATCCTGATGTCACTGCCAAAAGACCATCCTCAGCCTTTATCTTTGGAAGCTGAGAGCAGGTCCTTCAGTGGTTCATTGTCACTTGGAGTGTACTTCATTTACTGTAAGTATTCATTTCTTGGCTTCTTAAATTGTTGCTTTTTGTTCTTGGATTTTGCTCTTGTTTTACAGATTTGGATTTTCCTTTTTGCAACATGGTTTGCATTATTATTATTATTATTATTATTATTGCTTTTTTTGGCCATTTTTGTTCTTCTTTTGTTTTATATAAAATTTATTTATAAAAAATCTTTATGGATTTGATTCTCAAACCAAAGTTTTTTATTTCCTTTCAGAGGCATTTAGACCAATTTTGGGACATTTAATGGTTATTTGTAAGTCATTAAAGTAGAACGTCATAAATTTCGTCTTAAAATCGATGTTAAATTTACTAGAGTTTCTAAAATCCCATCGTAACTAAAGCAGCACGTTAAATACTTCTAATTCTATAGTATGTGTTAATTGTGTGTGAATCACTATGTGCTTAAACGGCCTTTCTCTTTTGTAGATTGGAGTGCGCAGGTACTGAACTCCACACAGAATACATTACATTTGTGATATTACAACTCTCCGAACATTTTAGAATACCAAGATGTATACTTGATATCATTTTCATGATGAAATGCATTAAAGCATATATTAAACATGGGGGTACAGTGGTGCTGTGGTAGCAATGAGCTGGCGCCCCGTCCAGGGATTGTACCTACGTCCCACGAGATGCTTGTTGGGGTGCATGCAACCCTTAATGAAATAATTTAGTGCAGCAGTACTGTTTCTTTCAAACATACCAACCCCAAATTCCTGCCCTTCTATTTTCTTTCTCCATGTAATACATGTTTAATTATTCCATCCATCTATCCATTCACGCCACTCCCTGCAACCATACAGCATGAGGCAGAAACAATCCATGGACGGGGCACCAGCTCATCACTACAGCTGTGCCACCGCCCCCCTACATGTTTAATTATTAACAATGTACAATATTACTTATATTAAGTTAACAGTTTATCTGTATAATGTAACATGCATACTTTAATGCATTTCATTATAAAAATGATATCAAGTATATATCCTAGTATTCTAACAACACACAGCTCCAAGAGGATAGCTCTTCTGATTATCTGTAAACACACTCTCTCTTCTATTGAGTTGAATTGAATTCCTTGTCATTGTATGGTATAATGAGATTTAATATGCAAATCCTCCATGAACGTATTTTCGTATAAAATGATAAAATAACAATAATAATAATCCGGTAAAAAAATGAAAAATATACAATATGAAAGAATAAGTACAATATACATGTTGTAGGAGGAAGCTATATGGACCAAGTGAGGAAAATTCCATGGCGAGATGCACTAAGCCTTCTTCTGTTATCTCTGCAGACCAAACACGGGAAAAGCTGTCTGATTCATCCCTGAAGATGTCACTTCCGGTGACCAGAAGCACATCACATCTGGTTCCAGCGCCCAGAATTACATCACTTCCAGTCTTGGCATTTAAAGCCACCATCTTAACAACAGTTATTCAGTTCTTGTTTGGACTCCATCAAAGACACATCTGTGTTAATTTTGAAAACCTATTGCAGTCAGGGATGTTATATGGGTGGCTGCCCCAAACCTTTTTAAGTGTGTCAAGTCTAATCATTTCACAGTGGCATAGTTGGCAAGATGATAACCTCCTTATTAGACCAAAAGTCGAATGTGAACAAAAACAAGAGTCAGATAGGTAAGTATCGTTCCCGAATCACCAAGCTAGGGTCAGTCAGTGTGTATCAGGGAATGCTGGAGTGTGCTTCAACCCACCAACCTTTCAAACGCGCCTGGGAGTGTATAAAAGGGACCTACAGGCTAGAGCCAGGTTCGGATGGAAACACATTGGGGACTTACTATGGGCTCCCGAGTAAGGGGACAGTAACAAAGTACCCCACAAAAGAGAAATCTTTTAAGAAAGGTCTGGTTGCCTCGGGTTGGCAGGCAAGGAATGTAATGGTCTGGACATTTAATTCCGCCAGGGCAACAAAGTGACATGCATTTAAATTATGGGCAAAGGTAGTAAAGTGGCTAAGGTCACATGAGAATAATACCTACCAGATAGTGGAGCAGGTAGCATGTACCTTACTGCTCTGTGCCCTGCCCAATAATATCGCCCAGCTGGCCTGGTGACATATCAATATGATCTCACTAGTTGAGAGAATAGATCAATTAAGAGCAGAAACCTGTTTGGGAGATCCAGAACGGAACTCGTGTGAACCCAGACGTACTTGCATCCCTAACATTGAGTCCCATTGCTATGATGCGTATGCGGTTTATACATGAAGCCCTAGGACTTTTGATGTGTTTAGTTTTTGACTTTGAAAGTCGTTGGTGGTCCCTATAAGCAACCTGGATAAAGGAAAAGGGAACAGTATTAAAGTCACTAAGTTTATGTCTGGTTTTTGAACATTTTTCTTTTTATGTCTATTTATATACATGAACTGTGATTTTTTTGTGAGACTTTCTTCACCTTTTGGATATTTGAATATATATTAAAATCACCTTTTTTAATAAAGAACTGTCTCTCTTTATAACATCTTGTCTGTGTCTCTCTCACATATCCTGGTTTATCCTCAGTATGACTAGTTAATGTCCTAAGGTTCAACCGTATCAAGGTACATGGTGGGTACAGGACATCACAGTGGCTTATAACTGATTAATCTCATAAAAATGTACCTTTTAGGTTAAATGCAATAATTTGGAGTCAGATTGTTGTATCACTGACGACTGAAAACCAGGAAGCACTTCTTTGCGCAAAGAGTTGTAGGACTCTGGAACAAACTACTGACACATGTACTTGAAGCAGAAACCTTAAAGAATCTGTATGAGATATTGAAACAGTTCTTAGCTATTAGCTAAATAAACGCATTTGGTGGACAGAATGGTCCCCTCTGGTTTGTCAGATTCCTTATGTTTCTTAACATGCTCCTATTAAGACATTGGTTAGCAGATGTGTGGCTATAATGAAACTGGATGAGTTGACACTTAACATCTGTCTATGACCAGATAAAAATGCCAACAATTGTTTTTTTTTTTTTGTTTGTTTTAAACTATTGATTTTTTTCACAAAATGTTTTAAAAATTTCACACCATAATTTTGTTTTTTAGCGATTGTTGCCATCTTGTGTGCTTCAGGGGTTGTGACATTTGGCTTTCACTAGAAAGACAGTATAATGGTTGTTGTCACAGGATCTTTCACTGTTCAAAATTTGGATAATTTTTATAAGACTTTGGTTTGTCACCTTGTAAAACTATATAGGAGGGCTATGTTTCCTTGCTTTCAACTTTTGTTTAAGATTTGATGTTTTGATTTAGAACTGATTTAATTACTTTGACCCTGTTCATTTCTGACAAAATTTGTTTATTCTTGGTCCTTTTATTAATTACACTCTTGCCTAGGCATGCATTGTATGGAATGCTGTAAACTATGTTTCTTGTCTCCGTGGTTCAATTTTTGCTTTTAGCATTGAAAAGCACAGTCCTTAAAGTGTTTGCCGGTATGTGCGCTATCTTGATCCCAGATCTGGATAGGAGGCATACTGCCAATGATAATTTTACAAATGTTCAGTTTTACCTCCACCCACTGTACGGACAACGTCAACATGGTAGTCAAATTCATCTCATACTTGATTGAGCATGTCGAGTGTCACTGTACTCACAGCTCTTTCCATCCGATTTCAGAGATCATCCAGTGTTTTTGGAAGTGGTGGCATATAAACAGAATCCTTAACATACTCCCACAAAAAAAGTCATGGTGATCTTGGGAGCCAGAAGTGGACTGGCAAATCATGGTATCCTTTAGCGATGACAGAGCTTGTTGTTAGGAAATGCTCAAACTCAAACTTCCCAGTGCCAATGAGGTGTCGCTCCCTCCAGTGACAGTCAGAAACTCTACGACCCCCTCTTTCAAATGGTATGTGATTGGTTCCTAGGCACCTCATGGTTGTAAAAATATGGCACTTTGATGTCAGATGAATCTTTCTTAATCACCTTGTGTATATAATATATACTAGCAAAATATCCGCGCTTTGCAGCGGAGAAGTAGTGTGTTAAAGAGGTTATGTAAACATATATATACATATACATATATATACATATCTACATATACACATATATCTACATATACATATATATACATATATATACACATCCACATATACATATATATATACACTAGCAAAATACCCGCGCTTCACAGCGGAGAAGTAGTGTGTTAAAGAGGTTATGAAAAAGTAAAGGAAACATTTTAAAAATAACGTAACATGATTGTCAATGTAATTGTATTGTCATTGTTATGAGTGTTGCTGTCATCTATACATATTAATAAAAGGCAAAGCCCTCACTGACTCACTGACTGACTGACTGACTGATTGACTGACTGACTCACTCATCACTAATTCTCGAACTTCCCGTGTAGGTGGAAGGCTGAAATTTGGCAGGCTCATTCCTTACAGCTTACTTACAAAAGTTAGGCAGGTTTCATTTCGAAATTCTACGCGTAATGGTCATAACTGGAACATATTTTTTGTCCATATACTGTAATGGAGGAGGCGGAGTCACGTATCGCGTCATCACGCCTCCTACGTAATCACGTGAACTAAAAACAAGGAAGAGATTTACAGCACGAGTCAAACGCGGTAACGAAGGTAAATGACGTTAATTTTTGACTGTCTTTTAATACTGTGTAAGCATACATATTAACACATGTGCAATTAAACGTGTGCATTTACGGGGTGATTTCTCAGGCTTAAAAGCTCGCCTTTTATCAAACGCGGGAACAAAGGTAACTGACGTTGTTCACTGTCTTTTAATACTGTGTAACCATACATATTAACACATGTGCAATTAAACGTGTGCATTTACGGGGTGATTTCTCAGGCTTAAAAGCTCGCCTTTTATCAAACGCGGGAACAAAGGTAACTGACGTTGTTCACTGTCTTTTAATACTGTGTAACCATACATATTAACACATGTGCAATTAAACGTGTGCATTTACGGGGTGATTTCTCAGGCTTAAAAGCTCGCCTTTTACTAAAAAGGTAAATGCAAAACTATTTTCAATTAGTTTATTGAAACGCTCCCGTTAAGGATTGCAATAACATATTCGCGAGATAAAAGAACGAAGTAGGGGGAAATGAAGGAAGAGCCGCAAAAATGCGAAGAGCAAAAAATTCATTAAACAATTGAGAAGGGAGCGAGTGAAGCATACAAGCATGTTCATAAGGGAAACAAAGCACGGTGTAAAACGTAAGTTTAAATTAAGTTTATAGAAACGCTCCCGCTGCGGATTGCAATAACATATTCGCGAGATAAAAGTTTAATGAGAAGACACGAGGTATAAACGAACCACACGCCGTGGCGCAACGTTAGGGGCAACAGTTTCAACCATTCTATGATCTGCTTCTCGCAACTGAAAGACGGCACATGGCGGATGTTAGCCGACTTGCTGACGGCAACGTTAGGGGCTTCAACTCTGGCGCTGACGATAGAGATTCGATTCACGAGAGGGGATGCAGTGAGTGTGTATGCCTGATGAGCCCAGAATTAGGGAGAAACACGTGTCACATACTCTTTGCATTATTTGAAAGTAAACTATTAAAACCATTCTATGATCAGCTTCTGGAAACAGAAAGAGGGCACGTGGCGGATGTAAGGCGACTTCCTGACCAACCACAAGCGTTACCTGGCAGGTAACCACCCATACAGTCAGATTGTGATTCAGAAAACGAATGCCATGAATGTAATTACCACGATCTACATACTGTCAAATAATCGTAACACACGCCGTAGCGCGACAGCTGTGAAAAGCGAGGTTCACAAAAAAACAGATCCTTAACAAATTGTTATTGGTATATTTTCGATCCGTTTAAAAGGTTTTCTTTTCTTATTAAAAAATTAAAAGCAGTACTTCGCCGCAACGAACCGCGAGAATTTGGCTATATATATCTGCTTCTCGCAATTAAAAGAGGGCACGTGGCGGATTTTAGACGACTTCATGACCAAACTTAAGTGTTACCTGCCAGGTAGGGTTACCACTTTTAATACAAAAAAATAAGGGACGCATACTGCAGCGGGTGCCACATCTCAGTGCCTACAGTTTGCAGACTCTACTTAAAAGACCCGCCCTCCTCACTGGACAGTTAAAAAGAACAATCAAACTAACGATGACATCAAGTATTACCCAATCAAAAGTAGGAAAGGAGGCATCTTCATAAAATGTGTGTGGGATGATTTGCATGAGACGCTGCTTTAAAAAAAATGATAAAAAAAAATACGGGACAAATCCCGTCCCGTATTGATTCAAAACGGGACGCGCAATTTCAATCTCAAATGCGGCACGATTCCGTATTTTAAAGGACGGGTGGCAACCCTACAGTGCCAGGTAACCACCCATTCAATCAGATTGTGATTCAGACTAGGAATGCAATGAATGTAATTACCCCGATCTACATACAAGGCGAAAGTCTTGCAACATTCAAAGATGATGGTTTGGGATAAGTACACCATACAACATAAAAGAGCTTATGAAGCCTTGAACCGAAAAAAAGCAAGATCTCAGAGATCGTAAAAAAAAAAATAGGAGGTAATGTTGTTTTACTCGCTGTAGATTTTAGTCAAACATTACCAGTTATTCCACGAGGGAGACCAGCAGATGAAC